>NW_027462325.1:0-41400 GCF_050947455.1 Rhinoderma darwinii
CTGCATGGCAGCAGGGCATTTGGGCGTTGCCAGGAAGGCGTTTTTATGTAGATTCCTCCTCTTTCAGCACTGCATTGTGGTGCAAGCAAAAGAAGCAAATCCTGTCTGGCTTCCTCTCCGGCCTTTATTCACCTCCCGTGTAGCTGTGAGTGTGTGAGCCTGCAGGGCCCCATGGAATTGCCTAGAAGTAGGCTGAATCGCTGCAAGGGCTGAACAGCAGTATCGGGCAGGCTCGGGCAACGCGCGGCCCGTTCGGGTTATCGCTTCTCGGCCTTTTGGCTAAGATCAAGTGTAGTATCTGTTCTTATCAGTTTAATATCTGATACGTCCCCTATCTGGGGACCATATATTAAATGGATTTTTAGAACAGGGAGATGGAAATAGAGCTTGCTCTGTCCACTCCACGCATTGACCTGGTATTGCAGTATTTCCAGGACCGGTGCACCCTTTCCTTATGTGTTGACTAAAAGCAGATTCCAAAAGTGTTTTTTGTCTTTGCTATTGTTTCTGTCTTTCTGAAGGGATCTCCCCTTTTAATCCCATTATTTCAACACCTGTTGGACAATGCATGAGTGATAATGAGCTCATTGATTAAATGCAATTAATGAATAGATTGCCACCTCTTGTTGTGTGTCGTCTGTGTTTCTGTGTTTCCGGCATTTCACATTGGAACACCTCATTCACCTTCCTTGTCTTCTCTCCGCCCTCCCTTTTAGGTAAGTTAAAGAGCTGCACCTGAGCCAGCCACTTGATTGATTGATTGATTGATTGATTGATTGATTGATTGATTGATTGATTGATTGATGCAGCACAACAGTCAAATAGTGGAGTGGAGTAGGGGAACAGCAAACAGCCAATAAAGCAGCCCGCCCGCTCGCCTGCCCGCCACAATGGACCTACCTGTGTACACTAGATGGATGTGATGGAATGTACTGTCGTCCCTACATTTCAAGAAGAAGTAAGAATTGCAGTTGCAACAAAGCCTTGCTTGCCTACAAAGAGAGCAGCAATTTGGATTTGTTACTATGTTACCTAGAAGAATAACAAACTGTGCAAGGATGGAGGTTGTAGGAGCAAGGAGAAGTTGTCTGTAAAGTTGGTGGATGCCTATTTTCCATTTTGCAGTCCCTTGTCTCCCTCTTGTGGCCTCCTGGAGGCAACTAGCTGTGCAAAAAAAAGACAGCCTGGCGGCCGGCTGTTGCAGTGTTGCCCTCTCAGGCAACACTGAGTGACTGACTGAGCCTCACCGTCTTATATAAAGTTCAGACGGAACTTTGCACGTGTCATAGTGGAGCCCTCAGGATTCCAGAGCCAGCTTTCTGACATCATAATGGGGCCTCAGAGATAAAAGCCTGGGCCCAGGCAGTGTTGGTCAGTGCTGCTCAGCAGGCAGCACTGGACTGGACTGGATTACAGCTGATACAAGGTGTGAAGGAACAAGGGGTGGCTGTGGGCATGCACTTGCTGCCGCTGCCAGTGTTTATCTGCATGGCAGCAGGGCATTTGGGCGTTGCCAGGAAGGCGTTTTTATGTAGATTCCTCCTCTTTCAGCACTGCATTGTGGTGCAAGCAAAAGAAGCAAATCCTGTCTGGCTTCCTCTCCGGCCTTTATTCACCTCCCGTGTAGCTGTGAGTGTGTGAGCCTGCAGGGCCCCATGGAATTGCCTAGAAGTAGGCTGAATCGCTGCAAGGGCTGAACAGCAGTATCGGGCAGGCTCGGGCAACGCGCGGCCCGTTCGGGTTATCGCTTCTCGGCCTTTTGGCTAAGATCAAGTGTAGTATCTGTTCTTATCAGTTTAATATCTGATACGTCCCCTATCTGGGGACCATATATTAAATGGATTTTTAGAACAGGGAGATGGAAATAGAGCTTGCTCTGTCCACTCCACGCATTGACCTGGTATTGCAGTATTTCCAGGACCGGTGCACCCTTTCCTTATGTGTTGACTAAAAGCAGATTCCAAAAGTGTTTTTTGTCTTTGCTATTGTTTCTGTCTTTCTGAAGGGATCTCCCCTTTTAATCCCATTATTTCAACACCTGTTGGACAATGCATGAGTGATAATGAGCTCATTGATTAAATGCAATTAATGAATAGATTGCCACCTCTTGTTGTGTGTCGTCTGTGTTTCTGTGTTTCCGGCATTTCACATTGGAACACCTCATTCACCTTCCTTGTCTTCTCTCCGCCCTCCCTTTTAGGTAAGTTAAAGAGCTGCACCTGAGCCAGCCACTGATTGATTGATTGATTGATTGATTGATTGATTGATTGATTGATTGATTGATGCAGCACAACAGTCAAATAGTGGAGTGGAGTAGGGGAACAGCAAACAGCCAATAAAGCAGCCCGCCCGCTCGCCTGCCCGCCACAATGGACCTACCTGTGTACACTAGATGGATGTGATGGAATGTACTGTCGTCCCTACATTTCAAGAAGAAGTAAGAATTGCAGTTGCAACAAAGCCTTGCTTGCCTACAAAGAGAGCAGCAATTTGGATTTGTTACTATGTTACCTAGAAGAATAACAAACTGTGCAAGGATGGAGGTTGTAGGAGCAAGGAGAAGTTGTCTGTAAAGTTGGTGGATGCCTATTTTCCATTTTGCAGTCCCTTGTCTCCCTCTTGTGGCCTCCTGGAGGCAACTAGCTGTGCAAAAAAAAGACAGCCTGGCGGCCGGCTGTTGCAGTGTTGCCCTCTCAGGCAACACTGAGTGACTGACTGAGCCTCACCGTCTTATATAAAGTTCAGACGGAACTTTGCACGTGTCATAGTGGAGCCCTCAGGATTCCAGAGCCAGCTTTCTGACATCATAATGGGGCCTCAGAGATAAAAGCCTGGGCCCAGGCAGTGTTGGTCAGTGCTGCTCAGCAGGCAGCACTGGACTGGACTGGATTACAGCTGATACAAGGTGTGAAGGAACAAGGGGTGGCTGTGGGCATGCACTTGCTGCCGCTGCCAGTGTTTATCTGCATGGCAGCAGGGCATTTGGGCGTTGCCAGGAAGGCGTTTTTATGTAGATTCCTCCTCTTTCAGCATTGCATTGTGGTGCAAGCAAAAGAAGCAAATCCTGTCTGGCTTCCTCTCCGGCCTTTATTCACCTCCCGTGTAGCTGTGAGTGTGTGAGCCTGCAGGGCCCCATGGAATTGCCTAGAAGTAGGCTGAATCGCTGCAAGGGCTGAACAGCAGTATCGGGCAGGCTCGGGCAACGCGCGGCCCGTTCGGGTTATCGCTTCTCGGCCTTTTGGCTAAGATCAAGTGTAGTATCTGTTCTTATCAGTTTAATATCTGATACGTCCCCTATCTGGGGACCATATATTAAATGGATTTTTAGAACAGGGAGATGGAAATAGAGCTTGCTCTGTCCACTCCACGCATTGACCTGGTATTGCAGTATTTCCAGGACCGGTGCACCCTTTCCTTATGTGTTGACTAAAAGCAGATTCCAAAAGTGTTTTTTGTCTTTGCTATTGTTTCTGTCTTTCTGAAGGGATCTCCCCTTTTAATCCCATTATTTCAACACCTGTTGGACAATGCATGAGTGATAATGAGCTCATTGATTAAATGCAATTAATGAATAGATTGCCACCTCTTGTTGTGTGTCGTCTGTGTTTCTGTGTTTCCGGCATTTCACATTGGAACACCTCATTCACCTTCCTTGTCTTCTCTCCGCCCTCCCTTTTAGGTAAGTTAAAGAGCTGCACCTGAGCCAGCCACTGATTGATTGATTGATTGATTGATTGATTGATTGATTGATTGATGCAGCACAACAGTCAAATAGTGGAGTGGAGTAGGGGAACAGCAAACAGCCAATAAAGCAGCCCGCCCGCTCGCCTGCCCGCCACAATGGACCTACCTGTGTACACTAGATGGATGTGATGGAATGTACTGTCGTCCCTACATTTCAAGAAGAAGTAAGAATTGCAGTTGCAACAAAGCCTTGCTTGCCTACAAAGAGAGCAGCAATTTGGATTTGTTACTATGTTACCTAGAAGAATAACAAACTGTGCAAGGATGGAGGTTGTAGGAGCAAGGAGAAGTTGTCTGTAAAGTTGGTGGATGCCTATTTTCCATTTTGCAGTCCCTTGTCTCCCTCTTGTGGCCTCCTGGAGGCAACTAGCTGTGCAAAAAAAAGACAGCCTGGCGGCCGGCTGTTGCAGTGTTGCCCTCTCAGGCAACACTGAGTGACTGACTGAGCCTCACCGTCTTATATAAAGTTCAGACGGAACTTTGCACGTGTCATAGTGGAGCCCTCAGGATTCCAGAGCCAGCTTTCTGACATCATAATGGGGCCTCAGAGATAAAAGCCTGGGCCCAGGCAGTGTTGGTCAGTGCTGCTCAGCAGGCAGCACTGGACTGGACTGGATTACAGCTGATACAAGGTGTGAAGGAACAAGGGGTGGCTGTGGGCATGCACTTGCTGCCGCTGCCAGTGTTTATCTGCATGGCAGCAGGGCATTTGGGCGTTGCCAGGAAGGCGTTTTTATGTAGATTCCTCCTCTTTCAGCACTGCATTGTGGTGCAAGCAAAAGAAGCAAATCCTGTCTGGCTTCCTCTCCGGCCTTTATTCACCTCCCGTGTAGCTGTGAGTGTGTGAGCCTGCAGGGCCCCATGGAATTGCCTAGAAGTAGGCTGAATCGCTGCAAGGGCTGAACAGCAGTATCGGGCAGGCTCGGGCAACGCGCGGCCCGTTCGGGTTATCGCTTCTCGGCCTTTTGGCTAAGATCAAGTGTAGTATCTGTTCTTATCAGTTTAATATCTGATACGTCCCCTATCTGGGGACCATATATTAAATGGATTTTTAGAACAGGGAGATGGAAATAGAGCTTGCTCTGTCCACTCCACGCATTGACCTGGTATTGCAGTATTTCCAGGACCGGTGCACCCTTTCCTTATGTGTTGACTAAAAGCAGATTCCAAAAGTGTTTTTTGTCTTTGCTATTGTTTCTGTCTTTCTGAAGGGATCTCCCCTTTTAATCCCATTATTTCAACACCTGTTGGACAATGCATGAGTGATAATGAGCTCATTGATTAAATGCAATTAATGAATAGATTGCCACCTCTTGTTGTGTGTCGTCTGTGTTTCTGTGTTTCCGGCATTTCACATTGGAACACCTCATTCACCTTCCTTGTCTTCTCTCCGCCCTCCCTTTTAGGTAAGTTAAAGAGCTGCACCTGAGCCAGCCACTGATTGATTGATTGATTGATTGATTGATTGATTGATTGATGCAGCACAACAGTCAAATAGTGGAGTGGAGTAGGGGAACAGCAAACAGCCAATAAAGCAGCCCGCCCGCTCGCCTGCCCGCCACAATGGACCTACCTGTGTACACTAGATGGATGTGATGGAATGTACTGTCGTCCCTACATTTCAAGAAGAAGTAAGAATTGCAGTTGCAACAATGCCTTGCTTGCCTACAAAGAGAGCAGCAATTTGGATTTGTTACTATGTTACCTAGAAGAATAACAAACTGTGCAAGGATGGAGGTTGTAGGAGCAAGGAGAAGTTGTCGGTAAAGTTGGTGGATGCCTATTTTCCATTTTGCAGTCCCTTGTCTCCCTCTTGTGGCCTCCTGGAGGCAACTAGCTGTGCAAAAAAAAGACAGCCTGGCGGCCGGCTGTTGCAGTGTTGCCCTCTCAGGCAACACTGAGTGACTGACTGAGCCTCACCGTCTTATATAAAGTTCAGACGGAACTTTGCACGTGTCATAGTGGAGCCCTCAGGATTCCAGAGCCAGCTTTCTGACATCATAATGGGGCCTCAGAGATAAAAGCCTGGGCCCAGGCAGTGTTGGTCAGTGCTGCTCAGCAGGCAGCACTGGACTGGACTGGATTACAGCTGATACAAGGTGTGAAGGAACAAGGGGTGGCTGTGGGCATGCACTTGCTGCCGCTGCCAGTGTTTATCTGCATGGCAGCAGGGCATTTGGGCGTTGCCAGGAAGGCGTTTTTATGTAGATTCCTCCTCTTTCAGCACTGCATTGTGGTGCAAGCAAAAGAAGCAAATCCTGTCTGGCTTCCTCTCCGGCCTTTATTCACCTCCCGTGTAGCTGTGAGTGTGTGAGCCTGCAGGGCCCCATGGAATTGCCTAGAAGTAGGCTGAATCGCTGCAAGGGCTGAACAGCAGTATCGGGCAGGCTCGGGCAACGCGCGGCCCGTTCGGGTTATCGCTTCTCGGCCTTTTGGCTAAGATCAAGTGTAGTATCTGTTCTTATCAGTTTAATATCTGATACGTCCCCTATCTGGGGACCATATATTAAATGGATTTTTAGAACAGGGAGATGGAAATAGAGCTTGCTCTGTCCACTCCACGCATTGACCTGGTATTGCAGTATTTCCAGGACCGGTGCACCCTTTCCTTATGTGTTGACTAAAAGCAGATTCCAAAAGTGTTTTTTGTCTTTGCTATTGTTTCTGTCTTTCTGAAGGGATCTCCCCTTTTAATCCCATTATTTCAACACCTGTTGGACAATGCATGAGTGATAATGAGCTCATTGATTAAATGCAATTAATGAATAGATTGCCACCTCTTGCTGTGTGTCGTCTGTGTTTCTGTGTTTCCGGCATTTCACATTGGAACACCTCATTCACCTTCCTTGTCTTCTCTCCGCCCTCCCTTTTAGGTAAGTTAAAGAGCTGCACCTGAGCCAGCCACTGATTGATTGATTGATTGATTGATTGATTGATTGATTGATTGATTGATTGATGCAGCACAACAGTCAAATAGTGGAGTGGAGTAGGGGAACAGCAAACAGCCAATAAAGCAGCCCGCCCGCTCGCCTGCCCGCCACAATGGACCTACCTGTGTACACTAGATGGATGTGATGGAATGTACTGTCGTCCCTACATTTCAAGAAGAAGTAAGAATTGCAGTTGCAACAAAGCCTTGCTTGCCTACAAAGAGAGCAGCAATTTGGATTTGTTACTATGTTACCTAGAAGAATAACAAACTGTGCAAGGATGGAGGTTGTAGGAGCAAGGAGAAGTTGTCTGTAAAGTTGGTGGATGCCTATTTTCCATTTTGCAGTCCCTTGTCTCCCTCTTGTGGCCTCCTGGAGGCAACTAGCTGTGCAAAAAAAAGACAGCCTGGCGGCCGGCTGTTGCAGTGTTGCCCTCTCAGGCAACACTGAGTGACTGACTGAGCCTCACCGTCTTATATAAAGTTCAGACGGAACTTTGCACGTGTCATAGTGGAGCCCTCAGGATTCCAGAGCCAGCTTTCTGACATCATAATGGGGCCTCAGAGATAAAAGCCTGGGCCCAGGCAGTGTTGGTCAGTGCTGCTCAGCAGGCAGCACTGGACTGGACTGGATTACAGCTGATACAAGGTGTGAAGGAACAAGGTGTGGCTGTGGGCATGCACTTGCTGCCGCTGCCAGTGTTTATCTGCATGGCAGCAGGGCATTTGGGCGTTGCCAGGAAGGCGTTTTTATGTAGATTCCTCCTCTTTCAGCACTGCATTGTGGTGCAAGCAAAAGAAGCAAATCCTGTCTGGCTTCCTCTCCGGCCTTTATTCACCTCCCGTGTAGCTGTGAGTGTGTGAGCCTGCAGGGCCCCATGGAATTGCCTAGAAGTAGGCTGAATCGCTGCAAGGGCTGAACAGCAGTATCGGGCAGGCTCGGGCAACGCGCGGCCCGTTCGGGTTATCGCTTCTCGGCCTTTTGGCTAAGATCAAGTGTAGTATCTGTTCTTATCAGTTTAATATCTGATACGTCCCCTATCTGGGGACCATATATTAAATGGATTTTTAGAACAGGGAGATGGAAATAGAGCTTGCTCTGTCCACTCCACGCATTGACCTGGTATTGCAGTATTTCCAGGACCGGTGCACCCTTTCCTTATGTGTTGACTAAAAGCAGATTCCAAAAGTGTTTTTTGTCTTTGCTATTGTTTCTGTCTTTCTGAAGGGATCTCCCCTTTTAATCCCATTATTTCAACACCTGTTGGACAATGCATGAGTGATAATGAGCTCATTGATTAAATGCAATTAATGAATAGATTGCCACCTCTTGTTGTGTGTCGTCTGTGTTTCTGTGTTTCCGGCATTTCACATTGGAACACCTCATTCACCTTCCTTGTCTTCTCTCCGCCCTCCCTTTTAGGTAAGTTAAAGAGCTGCACCTGAGCCAGCCACTGATTGATTGATTGATTGATTGATTGATTGATTGATTGATTGATTGATTGATGCAGCACAACAGTCAAATAGTGGAGTGGAGTAGGGGAACAGCAAACAGCCAATAAAGCAGCCCGCCCGCTCGCCTGCCCGCCACAATGGACCTACCTGTGTACACTAGATGGATGTGATGGAATGTACTGTCGTCCCTACATTTCAAGAAGAAGTAAGAATTGCAGTTGCAACAAAGCCTTGCTTGCCTACAAAGAGAGCAGCAATTTGGATTTGTTACTATGTTACCTAGAAGAATAACAAACTGTGCAAGGATGGAGGTTGTAGGAGCAAGGAGAAGTTGTCTGTAAAGTTGGTGGATGCCTATTTTCCATTTTGCAGTCCCTTGTCTCCCTCTTGTGGCCTCCTGGAGGCAACTAGCTGTGCAAAAAAAAGACAGCCTGGCGGCCGGCTGTTGCAGTGTTGCCCTCTCAGGCAACACTGAGTGACTGACTGAGCCTCACCGTCTTATATAAAGTTCAGACGGAACTTTGCACGTGTCATAGTGGAGCCCTCAGGATTCCAGAGCCAGCTTTCTGACATCATAATGGGGCCTCAGAGATAAAAGCCTGGGCCCAGGCAGTGTTGGTCAGTGCTGCTCAGCAGGCAGCACTGGACTGGACTGGATTACAGCTGATACAAGGTGTGAAGGAACAAGGGGTGGCTGTGGGCATGCACTTGCTGCCGCTGCCAGTGTTTATCTGCATGGCAGCAGGGCATTTGGGCGTTGCCAGGAAGGCGTTTTTATGTAGATTCCTCCTCTTTCAGCACTGCATTGTGGTGCAAGCAAAAGAAGCAAATCCTGTCTGGCTTCCTCTCCGGCCTTTATTCACCTCCCGTGTAGCTGTGAGTGTGTGAGCCTGCAGGGCCCCATGGAATTGCCTAGAAGTAGGCTGAATCGCTGCAAGGGCTGAACAGCAGTATCGGGCAGGCTCGGGCAACGCGCGGCCCGTTCGGGTTATCGCTTCTCGGCCTTTTGGCTAAGATCAAGTGTAGTATCTGTTCTTATCAGTTTAATATCTGATACGTCCCCTATCTGGGGACCATATATTAAATGGATTTTTAGAACAGGGAGATGGAAATAGAGCTTGCTCTGTCCACTCCACGCATTGACCTGGTATTGCAGTATTTCCAGGACCGGTGCACCCTTTCCTTATGTGTTGACTAAAAGCAGATTCCAAAAGTGTTTTTTGTCTTTGCTATTGTTTCTGTCTTTCTGAAGGGATCTCCCCTTTTAATCCCATTATTTCAACACCTGTTGGACAATGCATGAGTGATAATGAGCTCATTGATTAAATGCAATTAATGAATAGATTGCCACCTCTTGTTGTGTGTCGTCTGTGTTTCTGTGTTTCCGGCATTTTACATTGGAACACCTCATTCACCTTCCTTGTCTTCTCTCCGCCCTCCCTTTTAGGTAAGTTAAAGAGCTGCACCTGAGCCAGCCACTGATTGATTGATTGATTGATTGATTGATTGATGCAGCACAACAGTCAAATAGTGGAGTGGAGTAGGGGAACAGCAAACAGCCAATAAAGCAGCCCGCCCGCTCGCCTGCCCGCCACAATGGACCTACCTGTGTACACTAGATGGATGTGATGGAATGTACTGTCGTCCCTACATTTCAAGAAGAAGTAAGAATTGCAGTTGCAACAAAGCCTTGCTTGCCTACAAAGAGAGCAGCAATTTGGATTTGTTACTATGTTACCTAGAAGAATAACAAACTGTGCAAGGATGGAGGTTGTAGGAGCAAGGAGAAGTTGTCTGTAAAGTTGGTGGATGCCTATTTTCCATTTTGCAGTCCCTTGTCTCCCTCTTGTGGCCTCCTGGAGGCAACTAGCTGTGCAAAAAAAAGACAGCCTGGCGGCCGGCTGTTGCAGTGTTGCCCTCTCAGGCAACACTGAGTGACTGACTGAGCCTCACCGTCTTATATAAAGTTCAGACGGAACTTTGCACGTGTCATAGTGGAGCCCTCAGGATTCCAGAGCCAGCTTTCTGACATCATAATGGGGCCTCAGAGATAAAAGCCTGGGCCCAGGCAGTGTTGGTCAGTGCTGCTCAGCAGGCAGCACTGGACTGGACTGGATTACAGCTGATACAAGGTGTGAAGGAACAAGGTGTGGCTGTGGGCATGCACTTGCTGCCGCTGCCAGTGTTTATCTGCATGGCAGCAGGGCATTTGGGCGTTGCCAGGAAGGCGTTTTTATGTAGATTCCTCCTCTTTCAGCACTGCATTGTGGTGCAAGCAAAAGAAGCAAATCCTGTCTGGCTTCCTCTCCGGCCTTTATTCACCTCCCGTGTAGCTGTGAGTGTGTGAGCCTGCAGGGCCCCATGGAATTGCCTAGAAGTAGGCTGAATCGCTGCAAGGGCTGAACAGCAGTATCGGGCAGGCTCGGGCAACGCGCGGCCCGTTCGGGTTATCGCTTCTCGGCCTTTTGGCTAAGATCAAGTGTAGTATCTGTTCTTATCAGTTTAATATCTGATACGTCCCCTATCTGGGGACCATATATTAAATGGATTTTTAGAACAGGGAGATGGAAATAGAGCTTGCTCTGTCCACTCCACGCATTGACCTGGTATTGCAGTATTTCCAGGACCGGTGCACCCTTTCCTTATGTGTTGACTAAAAGCAGATTCCAAAAGTGTTTTTTGTCTTTGCTATTGTTTCTGTCTTTCTGAAGGGATCTCCCCTTTTAATCCCATTATTTCAACACCTGTTGGACAATGCATGAGTGATAATGAGCTCATTGATTAAATGCAATTAATGAATAGATTGCCACCTCTTGTTGTGTGTCGTCTGTGTTTCTGTGTTTCCGGCATTTCACATTGGAACACCTCATTCACCTTCCTTGTCTTCTCTCCGCCCTCCCTTTTAGGTAAGTTAAAGAGCTGCACCTGAGCCAGCCACTGATTGATTGATTGATTGATTGATTGATTGATTGATTGATTGATTGATTGATTGATTGATTGATGCAGCACAACAGTCAAATAGTGGAGTGGAGTAGGGGAACAGCAAACAGCCAATAAAGCAGCCCGCCCGCTCGCCTGCCCGCCACAATGGACCTACCTGTGTACACTAGATGGATGTGATGGAATGTACTGTCGTCCCTACATTTCAAGAAGAAGTAAGAATTGCAGTTGCAACAAAGCCTTGCTTGCCTACAAAGAGAGCAGCAATTTGGATTTGTTACTATGTTACCTAGAAGAATAACAAACTGTGCAAGGATGGAGGTTGTAGGAGCAAGGAGAAGTTGTCTGTAAAGTTGGTGGATGCCTATTTTCCATTTTGCAGTCCCTTGTCTCCCTCTTGTGGCCTCCTGGAGGCAACTAGCTGTGCAAAAAAAAGACAGCCTGGCGGCCGGCTGTTGCAGTGTTGCCCTCTCAGGCAACACTGAGTGACTGACTGAGCCTCACCGTCTTATATAAAGTTCAGACGGAACTTTGCACGTGTCATAGTGGAGCCCTCAGGATTCCAGAGCCAGCTTTCTGACATCATAATGGGGCCTCAGAGATAAAAGCCTGGGCCCAGGCAGTGTTGGTCAGTGCTGCTCAGCAGGCAGCACTGGACTGGACTGGATTACAGCTGATACAAGGTGTGAAGGAACAAGGGGTGGCTGTGGGCATGCACTTGCTGCCGCTGCCAGTGTTTATCTGCATGGCAGCAGGGCATTTGGGCGTTGCCAGGAAGGCGTTTTTATGTAGATTCCTCCTCTTTCAGCACTGCATTGTGGTGCAAGCAAAAGAAGCAAATCCTGTCTGGCTTCCTCTCCGGCCTTTATTCACCTCCCGTGTAGCTGTGAGTGTGTGAGCCTGCAGGGCCCCATGGAATTGCCTAGAAGTAGGCTGAATCGCTGCAAGGGCTGAACAGCAGTATCGGGCAGGCTCGGGCAACGCGCGGCCCGTTCGGGTTATCGCTTCTCGGCCTTTTGGCTAAGATCAAGTGTAGTATCTGTTCTTATCAGTTTAATATCTGATACGTCCCCTATCTGGGGACCATATATTAAATGGATTTTTAGAACAGGGAGATGGAAATAGAGCTTGCTCTGTCCACTCCACGCATTGACCTGGTATTGCAGTATTTCCAGGACCGGTGCACCCTTTCCTTATGTGTTGACTAAAAGCAGATTCCAAAAGTGTTTTTTGTCTTTGCTATTGTTTCTGTCTTTCTGAAGGGATCTCCCCTTTTAATCCCATTATTTCAACACATGTTGGACAATGCATGAGTGATAATGAGCTCATTGATTAAATGCAATTAATGAATAGATTGCCACCTCTTGTTGTGTGTCGTCTGTGTTTCTGTGTTTCCGGCATTTCACATTGGAACACCTCATTCACCTTCCTTGTCTTCTCTCCGCCCTCCCTTTTAGGTAAGTTAAAGAGCTGCACCTGAGCCAGCCACTGATTGATTGATTGATTGATTGATTGATTGATTGATTGATTGATTGATTGATTGATTGATTGATGCAGCACAACAGTCAAATAGTGGAGTGGAGTAGGGGAACAGCAAACAGCCAATAAAGCAGCCCGCCCGCTCGCCTGCCCGCCACAATGGACCTACCTGTGTACACTAGATGGATGTGATGGAATGTACTGTCGTCCCTACATTTCAAGAAGAAGTAAGAATTGCAGTTGCAACAAAGCCTTGCTTGCTTACAAAGAGAGCAGCAATTTGGATTTGTTACTATGTTACCTAGAAGAATAACAAACTGTGCAAGGATGGAGGTTGTAGGAGCAAGGAGAAGTTGTCTGTAAAGTTGGTGGATGCCTATTTTCCATTTTGCAGTCCCTTGTCTCCCTCTTGTGGCCTCCTGGAGGCAACTAGCTGTGCAAAAAAAAGACAGCCTGGCGGCCGGCTGTTGCAGTGTTGCCCTCTCAGGCAACACTGAGTGACTGACTGAGCCTCACCGTCTTATATAAAGTTCAGACGGAACTTTGCACGTGTCATAGTGGAGCCCTCAGGATTCCAGAGCCAGCTTTCTGACATCATAATGGGGCCTCAGAGATAAAAGCCTGGGCCCAGGCAGTGTTGGTCAGTGCTGCTCAGCAGGCAGCACTGGACTGGACTGGATTACAGCTGATACAAGGTGTGAAGGAACAAGGGGTGGCTGTGGGCATGCACTTGCTGCCGCTGCCAGTGTTTATCTGCATGGCAGCAGGGCATTTGGGCGTTGCCAGGAAGGCGTTTTTATGTAGATTCCTCCTCTTTCAGCACTGCATTGTGGTGCAAGCAAAAGAAGCAAATCCTGTCTGGCTTCCTCTCCGGCCTTTATTCACCTCCCGTGTAGCTGTGAGTGTGTGAGCCTGCAGGGCCCCATGGAATTGCCTAGAAGTAGGCTGAATCGCTGCAAGGGCTGAACAGCAGTATCGGGCAGGCTCGGGCAACGCGCGGCCCGTTCGGGTTATCGCTTCTCGGCCTTTTGGCTAAGATCAAGTGTAGTATCTGTTCTTATCAGTTTAATATCTGATACGTCCCCTATCTGGGGACCATATATTAAATGGATTTTTAGAACAGGGAGATGGAAATAGAGCTTGCTCTGTCCACTCCACGCATTGACCTGGTATTGCAGTATTTCCAGGACCGGTGCACCCTTTCCTTATGTGTTGACTAAAAGCAGATTCCAAAAGTGTTTTTTGTCTTTGCTATTGTTTCTGTCTTTCTGAAGGGATCTCCCCTTTTAATCCCATTATTTCAACACCTGTTGGACAATGCATGAGTGATAATGAGCTCATTGATTAAATGCAATTAATGAATAGATTGCCACCTCTTGTTGTGTGTCGTCTGTGTTTCTGTGTTTCCGGCATTTCACATTGGAACACCTCATTCACCTTCCTTGTCTTCTCTCCGCCCTCCCTTTTAGGTAAGTTAAAGAGCTGCACCTGAGCCAGCCACTGATTGATTGATTGATTGATTGATTGATTGATTGATTGATTGATTGATGCAGCACAACAGTCAAATAGTGGAGTGGAGTAGGGGAACAGCAAACAGCCAATAAAGCAGCCCGCCCGCTCGCCTGCCCGCCACAATGGACCTACCTGTGTACACTAGATGGATGTGATGGAATGTACTGTCGTCCCTACATTTCAAGAAGAAGTAAGAATTGCAGTTGCAACAAAGCCTTGCTTGCCTACAAAGAGAGCAGCAATTTGGATTTGTTACTATGTTACCTAGAAGAATAACAAACTGTGCAAGGATGGAGGTTGTAGGAGCAAGGAGAAGTTGTCTGTAAAGTTGGTGGATGCCTATTTTCCATTTTGCAGTCCCTTGTCTCCCTCTTGTGGCCTCCTGGAGGCAACTAGCTGTGCAAAAAAAAGACAGCCTGGCGGCCGGCTGTTGCAGTGTTGCCCTCTCAGGCAACACTGAGTGACTGACTGAGCCTCACCGTCTTATATAAAGTTCAGACGGAACTTTGCACGTGTCATAGTGGAGCCCTCAGGATTCCAGAGCCAGCTTTCTGACATCATAATGGGGCCTCAGAGATAAAAGCCTGGGCCCAGGCAGTGTTGGTCAGTGCTGCTCAGCAGGCAGCACTGGACTGGACTGGATTACAGCTGATACAAGGTGTGAAGGAACAAGGTGTGGCTGTGGGCATGCACTTGCTGCCGCTGCCAGTGTTTATCTGCATGGCAGCAGGGCATTTGGGCGTTGCCAGGAAGGCGTTTTTATGTAGATTCCTCCTCTTTCAGCACTGCATTGTGGTGCAAGCAAAAGAAGCAAATCCTGTCTGGCTTCCTCTCCGGCCTTTATTCACCTCCCGTGTAGCTGTGAGTGTGTGAGCCTGCAGGGCCCCATGGAATTGCCTAGAAGTAGGCTGAATCGCTGCAAGGGCTGAACAGCAGTATCGGGCAGGCTCGGGCAACGCGCGGCCCGTTCGGGTTATCGCTTCTCGGCCTTTTGGCTAAGATCAAGTGTAGTATCTGTTCTTATCAGTTTAATATCTGATACGTCCCCTATCTGGGGACCATATATTAAATGGATTTTTAGAACAGGGAGATGGAAATAGAGCTTGCTCTGTCCACTCCACGCATTGACCTGGTATTGCAGTATTTCCAGGACCGGTGCACCCTTTCCTTATGTGTTGACTAAAAGCAGATTCCAAAAGTGTTTTTTGTCTTTGCTATTGTTTCTGTCTTTCTGAAGGGATCTCCCCTTTTAATCCCATTATTTCAACACCTGTTGGACAATGCATGAGTGATAATGAGCTCATTGATTAAATGCAATTAATGAATAGATTGCCACCTCTTGTTGTGTGTCGTCTGTGTTTCTGTGTTTCCGGCATTTCACATTGGAACACCTCATTCACCTTCCTTGTCTTCTCTCCGCCCTCCCTTTTAGGTAAGTTAAAGAGCTGCACCTGAGCCAGCCACTGATTGATTGATTGATTGATTGATTGATTGATTGATTGATTGATTGATTGATTGATGCAGCACAACAGTCAAATAGTGGAGTGGAGTAGGGGAACAGCAAACAGCCAATAAAGCAGCCCGCCCGCTCGCCTGCCCGCCACAATGGACCTACCTGTGTACACTAGATGGATGTGATGGAATGTACTGTCGTCCCTACATTTCAAGAAGAAGTAAGAATTGCAGTTGCAACAAAGCCTTGCTTGCCTACAAAGAGAGCAGCAATTTGGATTTGTTACTATGTTACCTAGAAGAATAACAAACTGTGCAAGGATGGAGGTTGTAGGAGCAAGGAGAAGTTGTCTGTAAAGTTGGTGGATGCCTATTTTCCATTTTGCAGTCCCTTGTCTCCCTCTTGTGGCCTCCTGGAGGCAACTAGCTGTGCAAAAAAAAGACAGCCTGGCGGCCGGCTGTTGCAGTGTTGCCCTCTCAGGCAACACTGAGTGACTGACTGAGCCTCACCGTCTTATATAAAGTTCAGACGGAACTTTGCACGTGTCATAGTGGAGCCCTCAGGATTCCAGAGCCAGCTTTCTGACATCATAATGGGGCCTCAGAGATAAAAGCCTGGGCCCAGGCAGTGTTGGTCAGTGCTGCTCAGCAGGCAGCACTGGACTGGACTGGATTACAGCTGATACAAGGTGTGAAGGAACAAGGGGTGGCTGTGGGCATGCACTTGCTGCCGCTGCCAGTGTTTATCTGCATGGCAGCAGGGCATTTGGGCGTTGCCAGGAAGGCGTTTTTATGTAGATTCCTCCTCTTTCAGCACTGCATTGTGGTGCAAGCAAAAGAAGCAAATCCTGTCTGGCTTCCTCTCCGGCCTTTATTCACCTCCCGTGTAGCTGTGAGTGTGTGAGCCTGCAGGGCCCCATGGAATTGCCTAGAAGTAGGCTGAATCGCTGCAAGGGCTGAACAGCAGTATCGGGCAGGCTCGGGCAACGCGCGGCCCGTTCGGGTTATCGCTTCTCGGCCTTTTGGCTAAGATCAAGTGTAGTATCTGTTCTTATCAGTTTAATATCTGATACGTCCCCTATCTGGGGACCATATATTAAATGGATTTTTAGAACAGGGAGATGGAAATAGAGCTTGCTCTGTCCACTCCACGCATTGACCTGGTATTGCAGTATTTCCAGGACCGGTGCACCCTTTCCTTATGTGTTGACTAAAAGCAGATTCCAAAAGTGTTTTTTGTCTTTGCTATTGTTTCTGTCTTTCTGAAGGGATCTCCCCTTTTAATCCCATTATTTCAACACCTGTTGGACAATGCATGAGTGATAATGAGCTCATTGATTAAATGCAATTAATGAATAGATTGCCACCTCTTGTTGTGTGTCGTCTGTGTTTCTGTGTTTCCGGCATTTCACATTGGAACACCTCATTCACCTTCCTTGTCTTCTCTCCGCCCTCCCTTTTAGGTAAGTTAAAGAGCTGCACCTGAGCCAGCCACTGATTGATTGATTGATTGATTGATTGATTGATTGATTGATTGATTGATTGATTGATGCAGCACAACAGTCAAATAGTGGAGTGGAGTAGGGGAACAGCAAACAGCCAATAAAGCAGCCCGCCCGCTCGCCTGCCCGCCACAATGGACCTACCTGTGTACACTAGATGGATGTGATGGAATGTACTGTCGTCCCTACATTTCAAGAAGAAGTAAGAATTGCAGTTGCAACAAAGCCTTGCTTGCCTACAAAGAGAGCAGCAATTTGGATTTGTTACTATGTTACCTAGAAGAATAACAAACTGTGCAAGGATGGAGGTTGTAGGAGCAAGGAGAAGTTGTCTGTAAAGTTGGTGGATGCCTATTTTCCATTTTGCAGTCCCTTGTCTCCCTCTTGTGGCCTCCTGGAGGCAACTAGCTGTGCAAAAAAAAGACAGCCTGGCGGCCGGCTGTTGCAGTGTTGCCCTCTCAGGCAACACTGAGTGACTGACTGAGCCTCACCGTCTTATATAAAGTTCAGACGGAACTTTGCACGTGTCATAGTGGAGCCCTCAGGATTCCAGAGCCAGCTTTCTGACATCATAATGGGGCCTCAGAGATAAAAGCCTGGGCCCAGGCAGTGTTGGTCAGTGCTGCTCAGCAGGCAGCACTGGACTGGACTGGATTACAGCTGATACAAGGTGTGAAGGAACAAGGGGTGGCTGTGGGCATGCACTTGCTGCCGCTGCCAGTGTTTATCTGCATGGCAGCAGGGCATTTGGGCGTTGCCAGGAAGGCGTTTTTATGTAGATTCCTCCTCTTTCAGCACTGCATTGTGGTGCAAGCAAAAGAAGCAAATCCTGTCTGGCTTCCTCTCCGGCCTTTATTCACCTCCCGTGTAGCTGTGAGTGTGTGAGCCTGCAGGGCCCCATGGAATTGCCTAGAAGTAGGCTGAATCGCTGCAAGGGCTGAACAGCAGTATCGGGCAGGCTCGGGCAACGCGCGGCCCGTTCGGGTTATCGCTTCTCGGCCTTTTGGCTAAGATCAAGTGTAGTATCTGTTCTTATCAGTTTAATATCTGATACGTCCCCTATCTGGGGACCATATATTAAATGGATTTTTAGAACAGGGAGATGGAAATAGAGCTTGCTCTGTCCACTCCACGCATTGACCTGGTATTGCAGTATTTCCAGGACCGGTGCACCCTTTCCTTATGTGTTGACTAAAAGCAGATTCCAAAAGTGTTTTTTGTCTTTGCTATTGTTTCTGTCTTTCTGAAGGGATCTCCCCTTTTAATCCCATTATTTCAACACCTGTTGGACAATGCATGAGTGATAATGAGCTCATTGATTAAATGCAATTAATGAATAGATTGCCACCTCTTGTTGTGTGTCGTCTGTGTTTCTGTGTTTCCGGCATTTCACATTGGAACACCTCATTCACCTTCCTTGTCTTCTCTCCGCCCTCCCTTTTAGGTAAGTTAAAGAGCTGCACCTGAGCCAGCCACTGATTGATTGATTGATTGATTGATTGATTGATTGATTGATTGATTGATTGATTGATTGATTGATTGATTGATGCAGCACAACAGTCAAATAGTGGAGTGGAGTAGGGGAACAGCAAACAGCCAATAAAGCAGCCCGCCCGCTCGCCTGCCCGCCACAATGGACCTACCTGTGTACACTAGATGGATGTGATGGAATGTACTGTCGTCCCTACATTTCAAGAAGAAGTAAGAATTGCAGTTGCAACAAAGCCTTGCTTGCCTACAAAGAGAGCAGCAATTTGGATTTGTTACTATGTTACCTAGAAGAATAACAAACTGTGCAAGGATGGAGGTTGTAGGAGCAAGGAGAAGTTGTCTGTAAAGTTGGTGGATGCCTATTTTCCATTTTGCAGTCCCTTGTCTCCCTCTTGTGGCCTCCTGGAGGCAACTAGCTGTGCAAAAAAAAGACAGCCTGGCGGCCGGCTGTTGCAGTGTTGCCCTCTCAGGCAACACTGAGTGACTGACTGAGCCTCACCGTCTTATATAAAGTTCAGACGGAACTTTGCACGTGTCATAGTGGAGCCCTCAGGATTCCAGAGCCAGCTTTCTGACATCATAATGGGGCCTCAGAGATAAAAGCCTGGGCCCAGGCAGTGTTGGTCAGTGCTGCTCAGCAGGCAGCACTGGACTGGACTGGATTACAGCTGATACAAGGTGTGAAGGAACAAGGGGTGGCTGTGGGCTTGCACTTGCTGCCGCTGCCAGTGTTTATCTGCATGGCAGCAGGGCATTTGGGCGTTGCCAGGAAGGCGTTTTTATGTAGATTCCTCCTCTTTCAGCACTGCATTGTGGTGCAAGCAAAAGAAGCAAATCCTGTCTGGCTTCCTCTCCGGCCTTTATTCACCTCCCGTGTAGCTGTGAGTGTGTGAGCCTGCAGGGCCCCATGGAATTGCCTAGAAGTAGGCTGAATCGCTGCAAGGGCTGAACAGCAGTATCGGGCAGGCTCGGGCAACGCGCGGCCCGTTCGGGTTATCGCTTCTCGGCCTTTTGGCTAAGATCAAGTGTAGTATCTGTTCTTATCAGTTTAATATCTGATACGTCCCCTATCTGGGGACCATATATTAAATGGATTTTTAGAACAGGGAGATGGAAATAGAGCTTGCTCTGTCCACTCCACGCATTGACCTGGTATTGCAGTATTTCCAGGACCGGTGCACCCTTTCCTTATGTGTTGACTAAAAGCAGATTCCAAAAGTGTTTTTTGTCTTTGCTATTGTTTCTGTCTTTCTGAAGGGATCTCCCCTTTTAATCCCATTATTTCAACACCTGTTGGACAATGCATGAGTGATAATGAGCTCATTGATTAAATGCAATTAATGAATAGATTGCCACCTCTTGTTGTGTGTCGTCTGTGTTTCTGTGTTTCCGGCATTTCACATTGGAACACCTCATTCACCTTCCTTGTCTTCTCTCCGCCCTCCCTTTTAGGTAAGTTAAAGAGCTGCACCTGAGCCAGCCACTGATTGATTGATTGATTGATTGATTGATTGATTGATTGATTGATGCAGCACAACAGTCAAATAGTGGAGTGGAGTAGGGGAACAGCAAACAGCCAATAAAGCAGCCCGCCCGCTCGCCTGCCCGCCACAATGGACCTACCTGTGTACACTAGATGGATGTGATGGAATGTACTGTCGTCCCTACATTTCAAGAAGAAGTAAGAATTGCAGTTGCAACAAAGCCTTGCTTGCCTACAAAGAGAGCAGCAATTTGGATTTGTTACTATGTTACCTAGAAGAATAACAAACTGTGCAAGGATGGAGGTTGTAGGAGCAAGGAGAAGTTGTCTGTAAAGTTGGTGGATGCCTATTTTCCATTTTGCAGTCCCTTGTCTCCCTCTTGTGGCCTCCTGGAGGCAACTAGCTGTGCAAAAAAAAGACAGCCTGGCGGCCGGCTGTTGCAGTGTTGCCCTCTCAGGCAACACTGAGTGACTGACTGAGCCTCACCGTCTTATATAAAGTTCAGACGGAACTTTGCACGTGTCATAGTGGAGCCCTCAGGATTCCAGAGCCAGCTTTCTGACATCATAATGGGGCCTCAGAGATAAAAGCCTGGGCCCAGGCAGTGTTGGTCAGTGCTGCTCAGCAGGCAGCACTGGACTGGACTGGATTACAGCTGATACAAGGTGTGAAGGAACAAGGGGTGGCTGTGGGCATGCACTTGCTGCCGCTGCCAGTGTTTATCTGCATGGCAGCAGGGCATTTGGGCGTTGCCAGGAAGGCGTTTTTATGTAGATTCCTCCTCTTTCAGCACTGCATTGTGGTGCAAGCAAAAGAAGCAAATCCTGTCTGGCTTCCTCTCCGGCCTTTATTCACCTCCCGTGTAGCTGTGAGTGTGTGAGCCTGCAGGGCCCCATGGAATTGCCTAGAAGTAGGCTGAATCGCTGCAAGGGCTGAACAGCAGTATCGGGCAGGCTCGGGCAACGCGCGGCCCGTTCGGGTTATCGCTTCTCGGCCTTTTGGCTAAGATCAAGTGTAGTATCTGTTCTTATCAGTTTAATATCTGATACGTCCCCTATCTGGGGACCATATATTAAATGGATTTTTAGAACAGGGAGATGGAAATAGAGCTTGCTCTGTCCACTCCACGCATTGACCTGGTATTGCAGTATTTCCAGGACCGGTGCACCCTTTCCTTATGTGTTGACTAAAAGCAGATTCCAAAAGTGTTTTTTGTCTTTGCTATTGTTTCTGTCTTTCTGAAGGGATCTCCCCTTTTAATCCCATTATTTCAACACCTGTTGGACAATGCATGAGTGATAATGAGCTCATTGATTAAATGCAATTAATGAATAGATTGCCACCTCTTGTTGTGTGTCGTCTGTGTTTCTGTGTTTCCGGCATTTCACATTGGAACACCTCATTCACCTTCCTTGTCTTCTCTCCGCCCTCCCTTTTAGGTAAGTTAAAGAGCTGCACCTGAGCCAGCCACTGATTGATTGATTGATTGATTGATTGATTGATTGATTGATTGATTGATTGATTGATTGATTGATTGATTGATGCAGCACAACAGTCAAATAGTGGAGTGGAGTAGGGGAACAGCAAACAGCCAATAAAGCAGCCCGCCCGCTCGCCTGCCCGCCACAATGGACCTACCTGTGTACACTAGATGGATGTGATGGAATGTACTGTCGTCCCTACATTTCAAGAAGAAGTAAGAATTGCAGTTGCAACAAAGCCTTGCTTGCCTACAAAGAGAGCAGCAATTTGGATTTGTTACTATGTTACCTAGAAGAATAACAAACTGTGCAAGGATGGAGGTTGTAGGAGCAAGGAGAAGTTGTCTGTAAAGTTGGTGGATGCCTATTTTCCATTTTGCAGTCCCTTGTCTCCCTCTTGTGGCCTCCTGGAGGCAACTAGCTGTGCAAAAAAAAGACAGCCTGGCGGCCGGCTGTTGCAGTGTTGCCCTCTCAGGCAACACTGAGTGACTGACTGAGCCTCACCGTCTTATATAAAGTTCAGACGGAACTTTGCACGTGTCATAGTGGAGCCCTCAGGATTCCAGAGCCAGCTTTCTGACATCATAATGGGGCCTCAGAGATAAAAGCCTGGGCCCAGGCAGTGTTGGTCAGTGCTGCTCAGCAGGCAGCACTGGACTGGACTGGATTACAGCTGATACAAGGTGTGAAGGAACAAGGGGTGGCTGTGGGCATGCACTTGCTGCCGCTGCCAGTGTTTATCTGCATGGCAGCAGGGCATTTGGGCGTTGCCAGGAAGGCGTTTTTATGTAGATTCCTCCTCTTTCAGCACTGCATTGTGGTGCAAGCAAAAGAAGCAAATCCTGTCTGGCTTCCTCTCCGGCCTTTATTCACCTCCCGTGTAGCTGTGAGTGTGTGAGCCTGCAGGGCCCCATGGAATTGCCTAGAAGTAGGCTGAATCGCTGCAAGGGCTGAACAGCAGTATCGGGCAGGCTCGGGCAACGCGCGGCCCGTTCGGGTTATCGCTTCTCGGCCTTTTGGCTAAGATCAAGTGTAGTATCTGTTCTTATCAGTTTAATATCTGATACGTCCCCTATCTGGGGACCATATATTAAATGGATTTTTAGAACAGGGAGATGGAAATAGAGCTTGCTCTGTCCACTCCACGCATTGACCTGGTATTGCAGTATTTCCAGGACCGGTGCACCCTTTCCTTATGTGTTGACTAAAAGCAGATTCCAAAAGTGTTTTTTGTCTTTGCTATTGTTTCTGTCTTTCTGAAGGGATCTCCCCTTTTAATCCCATTATTTCAACACCTGTTGGACAATGCATGAGTGATAATGAGCTCATTGATTAAATGCAATTAATGAATAGATTGCCACCTCTTGTTGTGTGTCGTCTGTGTTTCTGTGTTTCCGGCATTTCACATTGGAACACCTCATTCACCTTCCTTGTCTTCTCTCCGCCCTCCCTTTTAGGTAAGTTAAAGAGCTGCACCTGAGCCAGCCACTGATTGATTGATTGATTGATTGATTGATTGATTGATTGATTGATTGATGCAGCACAACAGTCAAATAGTGGAGTGGAGTAGGGGAACAGCAAACAGCCAATAAAGCAGCCCGCCCGCTCGCCTGCCCGCCACAATGGACCTACCTGTGTACACTAGATGGATGTGATGGAATGTACTGTCGTCCCTACATTTCAAGAAGAAGTAAGAATTGCAGATGTAACAAAGCCTTGCTTGCCTACAAAGAGAGCAGCAATTTGGATTTGTTACTATGTTACCTAGAAGAATAACAAACTGTGCAAGGATGGAGGTTGTAGGAGCAAGGAGAAGTTGTCTGTAAAGTTGGTGGATGCCTATTTTCCATTTTGCAGTCCCTTGTCTCCCTCTTGTGGCCTCCTGGAGGCAACTAGCTGTGCAAAAAAAAGACAGCCTGGCGGCCGGCTGTTGCAGTGTTGCCCTCTCAGGCAACACTGAGTGACTGACTGAGCCTCACCGTCTTATATAAAGTTCAGACGGAACTTTGCACGTGTCATAGTGGAGCCCTCAGGATTCCAGAGCCAGCTTTCTGACATCATAATGGGGCCTCAGAGATAAAAGCCTGGGCCCAGGCAGTGTTGGTCAGTGCTGCTCAGCAGGCAGCACTGGACTGGACTGGATTACAGCTGATACAAGGTGTGAAGGAACAAGGGGTGGCTGTGGGCATGCACTTGCTGCCGCTGCCAGTGTTTATCTGCATGGCAGCAGGGCATTTGGGCGTTGCCAGGAAGGCGTTTTTATGTAGATTCCTCCTCTTTCAGCACTGCATTGTGGTGCAAGCAAAAGAAGCAAATCCTGTCTGGCTTCCTCTCCGGCCTTTATTCACCTCCCGTGTAGCTGTGAGTGTGTGAGCCTGCAGGGCCCCATGGAATTGCCTAGAAGTAGGCTGAATCGCTGCAAGGGCTGAACAGCAGTATCGGGCAGGCTCGGGCAACGCGCGGCCCGTTCGGGTTATCGCTTCTCGGCCTTTTGGCTAAGATCAAGTGTAGTATCTGTTCTTATCAGTTTAATATCTGATACGTCCCCTATCTGGGGACCATATATTAAATGGATTTTTAGAACAGGGAGATGGAAATAGAGCTTGCTCTGTCCACTCCACGCATTGACCTGGTATTGCAGTATTTCCAGGACCGGTGCACCCTTTCCTTATGTGTTGACTAAAAGCAGATTCCAAAAGTGTTTTTTGTCTTTGCTATTGTTTCTGTCTTTCTGAAGGGATCTCCCCTTTTAATCCCATTATTTCAACACCTGTTGGACAATGCATGAGTGATAATGAGCTCATTGATTAAATGCAATTAATGAATAGATTGCCACCTCTTGTTGTGTGTCGTCTGTGTTTCTGTGTTTCCGGCATTTCACATTGGAACACCTCATTCACCTTCCTTGTCTTCTCTCCGCCCTCCCTTTTAGGTAAGTTAAAGAGCTGCACCTGAGCCAGCCACTGATTGATTGATTGATTGATTGATTGATTGATTGATTGATTGATTGATTGATGCAGCACAACAGTCAAATAGTGGAGTGGAGTAGGGGAACAGCAAACAGCCAATAAAGCAGCCCGCCCGCTCGCCTGCCCGCCACAATGGACCTACCTGTGTACACTAGATGGATGTGATGGAATGTACTGTCGTCCCTACATTTCAAGAAGAAGTAAGAATTGCAGTTGCAACAAAGCCTTGCTTGCCTACAAAGAGAGCAGCAATTTGGATTTGTTACTATGTTACCTAGAAGAATAACAAACTGTGCAAGGATGGAGGTTGTAGGAGCAAGGAGAAGTTGTCTGTAAAGTTGGTGGATGCCTATTTTCCATTTTGCAGTCCCTTGTCTCCCTCTTGTGGCCTCCTGGAGGCAACTAGCTGTGCAAAAAAAAGACAGCCTGGCGGCCGGCTGTTGCAGTGTTGCCCTCTCAGGCAACACTGAGTGACTGACTGAGCCTCACCGTCTTATATAAAGTTCAGACGGAACTTTGCACGTGTCATAGTGGAGCCCTCAGGATTCCAGAGCCAGCTTTCTGACATCATAATGGGGCCTCAGAGATAAAAGCCTGGGCCCAGGCAGTGTTGGTCAGTGCTGCTCAGCAGGCAGCACTGGACTGGACTGGATTACAGCTGATACAAGGTGTGAAGGAACAAGGGGTGCCTGTGGGCATGCACTTGCTGCCGCTGCCAGTGTTTATCTGCATGGCAGCAGGGCATTTGGGCGTTGCCAGGAAGGCGTTTTTATGTAGATTCCTCCTCTTTCAGCACTGCATTGTGGTGCAAGCAAAAGAAGCAAATCCTGTCTGGCTTCCTCTCCGGCCTTTATTCACCTCCCGTGTAGCTGTGAGTGTGTGAGCCTGCAGGGCCCCATGGAATTGCCTAGAAGTAGGCTGAATCGCTGCAAGGGCTGAACAGCAGTATCGGGCAGGCTCGGGCAACGCGCGGCCCGTTCGGGTTATCGCTTCTCGGCCTTTTGGCTAAGATCAAGTGTAGTATCTGTTCTTATCAGTTTAATATCTGATACGTCCCCTATCTGGGGACCATATATTAAATGGATTTTTAGAACAGGGAGATGGAAATAGAGCTTGCTCTGTCCACTCCACGCATTGACCTGGTATTGCAGTATTTCCAGGACCGGTGCACCCTTTCCTTATGTGTTGACTAAAAGCAGATTCCAAAAGTGTTTTTTGTCTTTGCTATTGTTTCTGTCTTTCTGAAGGGATCTCCCCTTTTAATCCCATTATTTCAACACCTGTTGGACAATGCATGAGTGATAATGAGCTCATTGATTAAATGCAATTAATGAATAGATTGCCACCTCTTGTTGTGTGTCGTCTGTGTTTCTGTGTTTCCGGCATTTCACATTGGAACACCTCATTCACCTTCCTTGTCTTCTCTCCGCCCTCCCTTTTAGGTAAGTTAAAGAGCTGCACCTGAGCCAGCCACTGATTGATTGATTGATTGATTGATTGATTGATTGATTGATTGATTGATGCAGCACAACAGTCAAATAGTGGAGTGGAGTAGGGGAACAGCAAACAGCCAATAAAGCAGCCCGCCCGCTCGCCTGCCCGCCACAATGGACCTACCTGTGTACACTAGATGGATGTGATGGAATGTACTGTCGTCCCTACATTTCAAGAAGAAGTAAGAATTGCAGTTGCAACAAAGCCTTGCTTGCCTACAAAGAGAGCAGCAATTTGGATTTGTTACTATGTTACCTAGAAGAATAACAAACTGTGCAAGGATGGAGGTTGTAGGAGCAAGGAGAAGTTGTCTGTAAAGTTGGTGGATGCCTATTTTCCATTTTGCAGTCCCTTGTCTCCCTCTTGTGGCCTCCTGGAGGCAACTAGCTGTGCAAAAAAAAGACAGCCTGGCGGCCGGCTGTTGCAGTGTTGCCCTCTCAGGCAACACTGAGTGACTGACTGAGCCTCACCGTCTTATATAAAGTTCAGACGGAACTTTGCACGTGTCATAGTGGAGCCCTCAGGATTCCAGAGCCAGCTTTCTGACATCATAATGGGGCCTCAGAGATAAAAGCCTGGGCCCAGGCAGTGTTGGTCAGTGCTGCTCAGCAGGCAGCACTGGACTGGACTGGATTACAGCTGATACAAGGTGTGAAGGAACAAGGGGTGGCTGTGGGCATGCACTTGCTGCCGCTGCCAGTGTTTATCTGCATGGCAGCAGGGCATTTGGGCGTTGCCAGGAAGGCGTTTTTATGTAGATTCCTCCTCTTTCAGCACTGCATTGTGGTGCAAGCAAAAGAAGCAAATCCTGTCTGGCTTCCTCTCCGGCCTTTATTCACCTCCCGTGTAGCTGTGAGTGTGTGAGCCTGCAGGGCCCCATGGAATTGCCTAGAAGTAGGCTGAATCGCTGCAAGGGCTGAACAGCAGTATCGGGCAGGCTCGGGCAACGCGCGGCCCGTTCGGGTTATCGCTTCTCGGCCTTTTGGCTAAGATCAAGTGTAGTATCTGTTCTTATCAGTTTAATATCTGATACGTCCCCTATCTGGGGACCATATATTAAATGGATTTTTAGAACAGGGAGATGGAAATAGAGCTTGCTCTGTCCACTCCACGCATTGACCTGGTATTGCAGTATTTCCAGGACCGGTGCACCCTTTCCTTATGTGTTGACTAAAAGCAGATTCCAAAAGTGTTTTTTGTCTTTGCTATTGTTTCTGTCTTTCTGAAGGGATCTCCCCTTTTAATCCCATTATTTCAACACCTGTTGGACAATGCATGAGTGATAATGAGCTCATTGATTAAATGCAATTAATGAATAGATTGCCACCTCTTGTTGTGTGTCGTCTGTGTTTCTGTGTTTCCGGCATTTCACATTGGAACACCTCATTCACCTTCCTTGTCTTCTCTCCGCCCTCCCTTTTAGGTAAGTTAAAGAGCTGCACCTGAGCCAGCCACTGATTGATTGATTGATTGATTGATTGATTGATTGATTGATTGATTGATGCAGCACAACAGTCAAATAGTGGAGTGGAGTAGGGGAACAGCAAACAGCCAATAAAGCAGCCCGCCCGCTCGCCTGCCCGCCACAATGGACCTACCTGTGTACACTAGATGGATGTGATGGAATGTACTGTCGTCCCTACATTTCAAGAAGAAGTAAGAATTGCAGTTGCAACAAAGCCTTGCTTGCCTACAAAGAGAGCAGCAATTTGGATTTGTTACTATGTTACCTAGAAGAATAACAAACTGTGCAAGGATGGAGGTTGTAGGAGCAAGGAGAAGTTGTCTGTAAAGTTGGTGGATGCCTATTTTCCATTTTGCAGTCCCTTGTCTCCCTCTTGTGGCCTCCTGGAGGCAACTAGCTGTGCAAAAAAAAGACAGCCTGGCGGCCGGCTGTTGCAGTGTTGCCCTCTCAGGCAACACTGAGTGACTGACTGAGCCTCACCGTCTTATATAAAGTTCAGACGGAACTTTGCACGTGTCATAGTGGAGCCCTCAGGATTCCAGAGCCAGCTTTCTGACATCATAATGGGGCCTCAGAGATAAAAGCCTGGGCCCAGGCAGTGTTGGTCAGTGCTGCTCAGCAG
Organism: Rhinoderma darwinii; assembly: GCF_050947455.1. Taxonomy (NCBI): domain Eukaryota; kingdom Metazoa; phylum Chordata; class Amphibia; order Anura; family Rhinodermatidae; genus Rhinoderma; species Rhinoderma darwinii. The sequence goes on from NW_027462325.1 coordinate 28,020, forward strand.
GCAGCACTGGACTGGACTGGATTACAGCTGATACAAGGTGTGAAGGAACAAGGGGTGGCTGTGGGCATGCACTTGCTGCCGCTGCCAGTGTTTATCTGCATGGCAGCAGGGCATTTGGGCGTTGCCAGGAAGGCGTTTTTATGTAGATTCCTCCTCTTTCAGCACTGCATTGTGGTGCAAGCAAAAGAAGCAAATCCTGTCTGGCTTCCTCTCCGGCCTTTATTCACCTCCCGTGTAGCTGTGAGTGTGTGAGCCTGCAGGGCCCCATGGAATTGCCTAGAAGTAGGCTGAATCGCTGCAAGGGCTGAACAGCAGTATCGGGCAGGCTCGGGCAACGCGCGGCCCGTTCGGGTTATCGCTTCTCGGCCTTTTGGCTAAGATCAAGTGTAGTATCTGTTCTTATCAGTTTAATATCTGATACGTCCCCTATCTGGGGACCATATATTAAATGGATTTTTAGAACAGGGAGATGGAAATAGAGCTTGCTCTGTCCACTCCACGCATTGACCTGGTATTGCAGTATTTCCAGGACCGGTGCACCCTTTCCTTATGTGTTGACTAAAAGCAGATTCCAAAAGTGTTTTTTGTCTTTGCTATTGTTTCTGTCTTTCTGAAGGGATCTCCCCTTTTAATCCCATTATTTCAACACCTGTTGGACAATGCATGAGTGATAATGAGCTCATTGATTAAATGCAATTAATGAATAGATTGCCACCTCTTGTTGTGTGTCGTCTGTGTTTCTGTGTTTCCGGCATTTCACATTGGAACACCTCATTCACCTTCCTTGTCTTCTCTCCGCCCTCCCTTTTAGGTAAGTTAAAGAGCTGCACCTGAGCCAGCCACTGATTGATTGATTGATTGATTGATTGATTGATTGATTGATTGATTGATTGATGCAGCACAACAGTCAAATAGTGGAGTGGAGTAGGGGAACAGCAAACAGCCAATAAAGCAGCCCGCCCGCTCGCCTGCCCGCCACAATGGACCTACCTGTGTACACTAGATGGATGTGATGGAATGTACTGTCGTCCCTACATTTCAAGAAGAAGTAAGAATTGCAGTTGCAACAAAGCCTTGCTTGCCTACAAAGAGAGCAGCAATTTGGATTTGTTACTATGTTACCTAGAAGAATAACAAACTGTGCAAGGATGGAGGTTGTAGGAGCAAGGAGAAGTTGTCTGTAAAGTTGGTGGATGCCTATTTTCCATTTTGCAGTCCCTTGTCTCCCTCTTGTGGCCTCCTGGAGGCAACTAGCTGTGCAAAAAAAAGACAGCCTGGCGGCCGGCTGTTGCAGTGTTGCCCTCTCAGGCAACACTGAGTGACTGACTGAGCCTCACCGTCTTATATAAAGTTCAGACGGAACTTTGCACGTGTCATAGTGGAGCCCTCAGGATTCCAGAGCCAGCTTTCTGACATCATAATGGGGCCTCAGAGATAAAAGCCTGGGCCCAGGCAGTGTTGGTCAGTGCTGCTCAGCAGGCAGCACTGGACTGGACTGGATTACAGCTGATACAAGGTGTGAAGGAACAAGGGGTGGCTGTGGGCATGCACTTGCTGCCGCTGCCAGTGTTTATCTGCATGGCAGCAGGGCATTTGGGCGTTGCCAGGAAGGCGTTTTTATGTAGATTCCTCCTCTTTCAGCACTGCATTGTGGTGCAAGCAAAAGAAGCAAATCCTGTCTGGCTTCCTCTCCGGCCTTTATTCACCTCCCGTGTAGCTGTGAGTGTGTGAGCCTGCAGGGCCCCATGGAATTGCCTAGAAGTAGGCTGAATCGCTGCAAGGGCTGAACAGCAGTATCGGGCAGGCTCGGGCAACGCGCGGCCCGTTCGGGTTATCGCTTCTCGGCCTTTTGGCTAAGATCAAGTGTAGTATCTGTTCTTATCAGTTTAATATCTGATACGTCCCCTATCTGGGGACCATATATTAAATGGATTTTTAGAACAGGGAGATGGAAATAGAGCTTGCTCTGTCCACTCCACGCATTGACCTGGTATTGCAGTATTTCCAGGACCGGTGCACCCTTTCCTTATGTGTTGACTAAAAGCAGATTCCAAAAGTGTTTTTTGTCTTTGCTATTGTTTCTGTCTTTCTGAAGGGATCTCCCCTTTTAATCCCATTATTTCAACACCTGTTGGACAATGCATGAGTGATAATGAGCTCATTGATTAAATGCAATTAATGAATAGATTGCCACCTCTTGTTGTGTGTCGTCTGTGTTTCTGTGTTTCCGGCATTTCACATTGGAACACCTCATTCACCTTCCTTGTCTTCTCTCCGCCCTCCCTTTTAGGTAAGTTAAAGAGCTGCACCTGAGCCAGCCACTGATTGATTGATTGATTGATTGATTGATTGATTGATTGATTGATTGATTGATTGATTGATTGATGCAGCACAACAGTCAAATAGTGGAGTGGAGTAGGGGAACAGCAAACAGCCAATAAAGCAGCCCGCCCGCTCGCCTGCCCGCCACAATGGACCTACCTGTGTACACTAGATGGATGTGATGGAATGTACTGTCGTCCCTACATTTCAAGAAGAAGTAAGAATTGCAGTTGCAACAAAGCCTTGCTTGCCTACAAAGAGAGCAGCAATTTGGATTTGTTACTATGTTACCTAGAAGAATAACAAACTGTGCAAGGATGGAGGTTGTAGGAGCAAGGAGAAGTTGTCTGTAAAGTTGGTGGATGCCTATTTTCCATTTTGCAGTCCCTTGTCTCCCTCTTGTGGCCTCCTGGAGGCAACTAGCTGTGCAAAAAAAAGACAGCCTGGCGGCCGGCTGTTGCAGTGTTGCCCTCTCAGGCAACACTGAGTGACTGACTGAGCCTCACCGTCTTATATAAAGTTCAGACGGAACTTTGCACGTGTCATAGTGGAGCCCTCAGGATTCCAGAGCCAGCTTTCTGACATCATAATGGGGCCTCAGAGATAAAAGCCTGGGCCCAGGCAGTGTTGGTCAGTGCTGCTCAGCAGGCAGCACTGGACTGGACTGGATTACAGCTGATACAAGGTGTGAAGGAACAAGGGGTGGCTGTGGGCATGCACTTGCTGCCGCTGCCAGTGTTTATCTGCATGGCAGCAGGGCATTTGGGCGTTGCCAGGAAGGCGTTTTTATGTAGATTCCTCCTCTTTCAGCACTGCATTGTGGTGCAAGCAAAAGAAGCAAATCCTGTCTGGCTTCCTCTCCGGCCTTTATTCACCTCCCGTGTAGCTGTGAGTGTGTGAGCCTGCAGGGCCCCATGGAATTGCCTAGAAGTAGGCTGAATCGCTGCAAGGGCTGAACAGCAGTATCGGGCAGGCTCGGGCAACGCGCGGCCCGTTCGGGTTATCGCTTCTCGGCCTTTTGGCTAAGATCAAGTGTAGTATCTGTTCTTATCAGTTTAATATCTGATACGTCCCCTATCTGGGGACCATATATTAAATGGATTTTTAGAACAGGGAGATGGAAATAGAGCTTGCTCTGTCCACTCCACGCATTGACCTGGTATTGCAGTATTTCCAGGACCGGTGCACCCTTTCCTTATGTGTTGACTAAAAGCAGATTCAAAAGTGTTTTTTGTCTTTGCTATTGTTTCTGTCTTTCTGAAGGGATCTCCCCTTTTAATCCCATTATTTCAACACCTGTTGGACAATGCATGAGTGATAATGAGCTCATTGATTAAATGCAATTAATGAATAGATTGCCACCTCTTGTTGTGTGTCGTCTGTGTTTCTGTGTTTCCGGCATTTCACATTGGAACACCTCATTCACCTTCCTTGTCTTCTCTCCGCCCTCCCTTTTAGGTAAGTTAAAGAGCTGCACCTGAGCCAGCCACTGATTGATTGATTGATTGATCGATTGATTGATTGATTGATTGATTGATGCAGCACAACAGTCAAATAGTGGAGTGGAGTAGGGGAACAGCAAACAGCCAATAAAGCAGCCCGCCCGCTCGCCTGCCCGCCACAATGGACCTACCTGTGTACACTAGATGGATGTGATGGAATGTACTGTCGTCCCTACATTTCAAGAAGAAGTAAGAATTGCAGTTGCAACAAAGCCTTGCTTGCCTACAAAGAGAGCAGCAATTTGGATTTGTTACTATGTTACCTAGAAGAATAACAAACTGTGCAAGGATGGAGGTTGTAGGAGCAAGGAGAAGTTGTCTGTAAAGTTGGTGGATGCCTATTTTCCATTTTGCAGTCCCTTGTCTCCCTCTTGTGGCCTCCTGGAGGCAACTAGCTGTGCAAAAAAAAGACAGCCTGGCGGCCGGCTGTTGCAGTGTTGCCCTCTCAGGCAACACTGAGTGACTGACTGAGCCTCACCGTCTTATATAAAGTTCAGACGGAACTTTGCACGTGTCATAGTGGAGCCCTCAGGATTCCAGAGCCAGCTTTCTGACATCATAATGGGGCCTCAGAGATAAAAGCCTGGGCCCAGGCAGTGTTGGTCAGTGCTGCTCAGCAGGCAGCACTGGACTGGACTGGATTACAGCTGATACAAGGTGTGAAGGAACAAGGGGTGGCTGTGGGCATGCACTTGCTGCCGCTGCCAGTGTTTATCTGCATGGCAGCAGGGCATTTGGGCGTTGCCAGGAAGGCGTTTTTATGTAGATTCCTCCTCTTTCAGCACTGCATTGTGGTGCAAGCAAAAGAAGCAAATCCTGTCTGGCTTCCTCTCCGGCCTTTATTCACCTCCCGTGTAGCTGTGAGTGTGTGAGCCTGCAGGGCCCCATGGAATTGCCTAGAAGTAGGCTGAATCGCTGCAAGGGCTGAACAGCAGTATCGGGCAGGCTCGGGCAACGCGCGGCCCGTTCGGGTTATCGCTTCTCGGCCTTTTGGCTAAGATCAAGTGTAGTATCTGTTCTTATCAGTTTAATATCTGATACGTCCCCTATCTGGGGACCATATATTAAATGGATTTTTAGAACAGGGAGATGGAAATAGAGCTTGCTCTGTCCACTCCACGCATTGACCTGGTATTGCAGTATTTCCAGGACCGGTGCACCCTTTCCTTATGTGTTGACTAAAAGCAGATTCCAAAAGTGTTTTTTGTCTTTGCTATTGTTTCTGTCTTTCTGAAGGGATCTCCCCTTTTAATCCCATTATTTCAACACCTGTTGGACAATGCATGAGTGATAATGAGCTCATTGATTAAATGCAATTAATGAATAGATTGCCACCTCTTGTTGTGTGTCGTCTGTGTTTCTGTGTTTCCGGCATTTCACATTGGAACACCTCATTCACCTTCCTTGTCTTCTCTCCGCCCTCCCTTTTAGGTAAGTTAAAGAGCTGCACCTGAGCCAGCCACTGATTGATTGATTGATTGATCGATTGATTGATTGATTGATTGATTGATTGATGCAGCACAACAGTCAAATAGTGGAGTGGAGTAGGGGAACAGCAAACAGCCAATAAAGCAGCCCGCCCGCTCGCCTGCCCGCCACAATGGACCTACCTGTGTACACTAGATGGATGTGATGGAATGTACTGTCGTCCCTACATTTCAAGAAGAAGTAAGAATTGCAGTTGCAACAAAGCCTTGCTTGCCTACAAAGAGAGCAGCAATTTGGATTTGTTACTATGTTACCTAGAAGAATAACAAACTGTGCAAGGATGGAGGTTGTAGGAGCAAGGAGAAGTTGTCTGTAAAGTTGGTGGATGCCTATTTTCCATTTTGCAGTCCCTTGTCTCCCTCTTGTGGCCTCCTGGAGGCAACTAGCTGTGCAAAAAAAAGACAGCCTGGCGGCCGGCTGTTGCAGTGTTGCCCTCTCAGGCAACACTGAGTGACTGACTGAGCCTCACCGTCTTATATAAAGTTCAGACGGAACTTTGCACGTGTCATAGTGGAGCCCTCAGGATTCCAGAGCCAGCTTTCTGACATCATAATGGGGCCTCAGAGATAAAAGCCTGGGCCCAGGCAGTGTTGGTCAGTGCTGCTCAGCAGGCAGCACTGGACTGGACTGGATTACAGCTGATACAAGGTGTGAAGGAACAAGGGGTGGCTGTGGGCATGCACTTGCTGCCGCTGCCAGTGTTTATCTGCATGGCAGCAGGGCATTTGGGCGTTGCCAGGAAGGCGTTTTTATGTAGATTCCTCCTCTTTCAGCACTGCATTGTGGTGCAAGCAAAAGAAGCAAATCCTGTCTGGCTTCCTCTCCGGCCTTTATTCACCTCCCGTGTAGCTGTGAGTGTGTGAGCCTGCAGGGCCCCATGGAATTGCCTAGAAGTAGGCTGAATCGCTGCAAGGGCTGAACAGCAGTATCGGGCAGGCTCGGGCAACGCGCGGCCCGTTCGGGTTATCGCTTCTCGGCCTTTTGGCTAAGATCAAGTGTAGTATCTGTTCTTATCAGTTTAATATCTGATACGTCCCCTATCTGGGGACCATATATTAAATGGATTTTTAGAACAGGGAGATGGAAATAGAGCTTGCTCTGTCCACTCCACGCATTGACCTGGTATTGCAGTATTTCCAGGACCGGTGCACCCTTTCCTTATGTGTTGACTAAAAGCAGATTCCAAAAGTGTTTTTTGTCTTTGCTATTGTTTCTGTCTTTCTGAAGGGATCTCCCCTTTTAATCCCATTATTTCAACACCTGTTGGACAATGCATGAGTGATAATGAGCTCATTGATTAAATGCAATTAATGAATAGATTGCCACCTCTTGTTGTGTGTCGTCTGTGTTTCTGTGTTTCCGGCATTTCACATTGGAACACCTCATTCACCTTCCTTGTCTTCTCTCCGCCCTCCCTTTTAGGTAAGTTAAAGAGCTGCACCTGAGCCAGCCACTGATTGATTGATTGATTGATTGATTGATTGATTGATTGATTGATTGATTGATTGATGCAGCACAACAGTCAAATAGTGGAGTGGAGTAGGGGAACAGCAAACAGCCAATAAAGCAGCCCGCCCGCTCGCCTGCCCGCCACAATGGACCTACCTGTGTACACTAGATGGATGTGATGGAATGTACTGTCGTCCCTACATTTCAAGAAGAAGTAAGAATTGCAGTTGCAACAAAGCCTTGCTTGCCTACAAAGAGAGCAGCAATTTGGATTTGTTACTATGTTACCTAGAAGAATAACAAACTGTGCAAGGATGGAGGTTGTAGGAGCAAGGAGAAGTTGTCTGTAAAGTTGGTGGATGCCTATTTTCCATTTTGCAGTCCCTTGTCTCCCTCTTGTGGCCTCCTGGAGGCAACTAGCTGTGCAAAAAAAAGACAGCCTGGCGGCCGGCTGTTGCAGTGTTGCCCTCTCAGGCAACACTGAGTGACTGACTGAGCCTCACCGTCTTATATAAAGTTCAGACGGAACTTTGCACGTGTCATAGTGGAGCCCTCAGGATTCCAGAGCCAGCTTTCTGACATCATAATGGGGCCTCAGAGATAAAAGCCTGGGCCCAGGCAGTGTTGGTCAGTGCTGCTCAGCAGGCAGCACTGGACTGGACTGGATTACAGCTGATACAAGGTGTGAAGGAACAAGGGGTGGCTGTGGGCATGCACTTGCTGCCGCTGCCAGTGTTTATCTGCATGGCAGCAGGGCATTTGGGCGTTGCCAGGAAGGCGTTTTTATGTAGATTCCTCCTCTTTCAGCACTGCATTGTGGTGCAAGCAAAAGAAGCAAATCCTGTCTGGCTTCCTCTCCGGCCTTTATTCACCTCCCGTGTAGCTGTGAGTGTGTGAGCCTGCAGGGCCCCATGGAATTGCCTAGAAGTAGGCTGAATCGCTGCAAGGGCTGAACAGCAGTATCGGGCAGGCTCGGGCAACGCGCGGCCCGTTCGGGTTATCGCTTCTCGGCCTTTTGGCTAAGATCAAGTGTAGTATCTGTTCTTATCAGTTTAATATCTGATACGTCCCCTATCTGGGGACCATATATTAAATGGATTTTTAGAACAGGGAGATGGAAATAGAGCTTGCTCTGTCCACTCCACGCATTGACCTGGTATTGCAGTATTTCCAGGACCGGTGCACCCTTTCCTTATGTGTTGACTAAAAGCAGATTCCAAAAGTGTTTTTTGTCTTTGCTATTGTTTCTGTCTTTCTGAAGGGATCTCCCCTTTTAATCCCATTATTTCAACACCTGTTGGACAATGCATGAGTGATAATGAGCTCATTGATTAAATGCAATTAATGAATAGATTGCCACCTCTTGTTGTGTGTCGTCTGTGTTTCTGTGTTTCCGGCATTTCACATTGGAACACCTCATTCACCTTCCTTGTCTTCTCTCCGCCCTCCCTTTTAGGTAAGTTAAAGAGCTGCACCTGAGCCAGCCACTGATTGATTGATTGATTGATTGATTGATTGATTGATTGATTGATTGATTGATGCAGCACAACAGTCAAATAGTGGAGTGGAGTAGGGGAACAGCAAACAGCCAATAAAGCAGCCCGCCCGCTCGCCTGCCCGCCACAATGGACCTACCTGTGTACACTAGATGGATGTGATGGAATGTACTGTCGTCCCTACATTTCAAGAAGAAGTAAGAATTGCAGTTGCAACAAAGCCTTGCTTGCCTACAAAGAGAGCAGCAATTTGGATTTGTTACTATGTTACCTAGAAGAATAACAAACTGTGCAAGGATGGAGGTTGTAGGAGCAAGGAGAAGTTGTCTGTAAAGTTGGTGGATGCCTATTTTCCATTTTGCAGTCCCTTGTCTCCCTCTTGTGGCCTCCTGGAGGCAACTAGCTGTGCAAAAAAAAGACAGCCTGGCGGCCGGCTGTTGCAGTGTTGCCCTCTCAGGCAACACTGAGTGACTGACTGAGCCTCACCGTCTTATATAAAGTTCAGACGGAACTTTGCACGTGTCATAGTGGAGCCCTCAGGATTCCAGAGCCAGCTTTCTGACATCATAATGGGGCCTCAGAGATAAAAGCCTGGGCCCAGGCAGTGTTGGTCAGTGCTGCTCAGCAGGCAGCACTGGACTGGACTGGATTACAGCTGATACAAGGTGTGAAGGAACAAGGGGTGGCTGTGGGCATGCACTTGCTGCCGCTGCCAGTGTTTATCTGCATGGCAGCAGGGCATTTGGGCGTTGCCAGGAAGGCGTTTTTATGTAGATTCCTCCTCTTTCAGCACTGCATTGTGGTGCAAGCAAAAGAAGCAAATCCTGTCTGGCTTCCTCTCCGGCCTTTATTCACCTCCCGTGTAGCTGTGAGTGTGTGAGCCTGCAGGGCCCCATGGAATTGCCTAGAAGTAGGCTGAATCGCTGCAAGGGCTGAACAGCAGTATCGGGCAGGCTCGGGCAACGCGCGGCCCGTTCGGGTTATCGCTTCTCGGCCTTTTGGCTAAGATCAAGTGTAGTATCTGTTCTTATCAGTTTAATATCTGATACGTCCCCTATCTGGGGACCATATATTAAATGGATTTTTAGAACAGGGAGATGGAAATAGAGCTTGCTCTGTCCACTCCACGCATTGACCTGGTATTGCAGTATTTCCAGGACCGGTGCACCCTTTCCTTATGTGTTGACTAAAAGCAGATTCCAAAAGTGTTTTTTGTCTTTGCTATTGTTTCTGTCTTTCTGAAGGGATCTCCCCTTTTAATCCCATTATTTCAACACCTGTTGGACAATGCATGAGTGATAATGAGCTCATTGATTAAATGCAATTAATGAATAGATTGCCACCTCTTGTTGTGTGTCGTCTGTGTTTCTGTGTTTCCGGCATTTCACATTGGAACACCTCATTCACCTTCCTTGTCTTCTCTCCGCCCTCCCTTTTAGGTAAGTTAAAGAGCTGCACCTGAGCCAGCCACTGATTGATTGATTGATTGATTGATTGATTGATTGATTGATTGATTGATTGATTGATGCAGCACAACAGTCAAATAGTGGAGTGGAGTAGGGGAACAGCAAACAGCCAATAAAGCAGCCCGCCCGCTCGCCTGCCCGCCACAATGGACCTACCTGTGTACACTAGATGGATGTGATGGAATGTACTGTCGTCCCTACATTTCAAGAAGAAGTAAGAATTGCAGTTGCAACAAAGCCTTGCTTGCCTACAAAGAGAGCAGCAATTTGGATTTGTTACTATGTTACCTAGAAGAATAACAAACTGTGCAAGGATGGAGGTTGTAGGAGCAAGGAGAAGTTGTCTGTAAAGTTGGTGGATGCCTATTTTCCATTTTGCAGTCCCTTGTCTCCCTCTTGTGGCCTCCTGGAGGCAACTAGCTGTGCAAAAAAAAGACAGCCTGGCGGCCGGCTGTTGCAGTGTTGCCCTCTCAGGCAACACTGAGTGACTGACTGAGCCTCACCGTCTTATATAAAGTTCAGACGGAACTTTGCACGTGTCATAGTGGAGCCCTCAGGATTCCAGAGCCAGCTTTCTGACATCATAATGGGGCCTCAGAGATAAAAGCCTGGGCCCAGGCAGTGTTGGTCAGTGCTGCTCAGCAGGCAGCACTGGACTGGACTGGATTACAGCTGATACAAGGTGTGAAGGAACAAGGGGTGGCTGTGGGCATGCACTTGCTGCCGCTGCCAGTGTTTATCTGCATGGCAGCAGGGCATTTGGGCGTTGCCAGGAAGGCGTTTTTATGTAGATTCCTCCTCTTTCAGCACTGCATTGTGGTGCAAGCAAAAGAAGCAAATCCTGTCTGGCTTCCTCTCCGGCCTTTATTCACCTCCCGTGTAGCTGTGAGTGTGTGAGCCTGCAGGGCCCCATGGAATTGCCTAGAAGTAGGCTGAATCGCTGCAAGGGCTGAACAGCAGTATCGGGCAGGCTCGGGCAACGCGCGGCCCGTTCGGGTTATCGCTTCTCGGCCTTTTGGCTAAGATCAAGTGTAGTATCTGTTCTTATCAGTTTAATATCTGATACGTCCCCTATCTGGGGACCATATATTAAATGGATTTTTAGAACAGGGAGATGGAAATAGAGCTTGCTCTGTCCACTCCACGCATTGACCTGGTATTGCAGTATTTCCAGGACCGGTGCACCCTTTCCTTATGTGTTGACTAAAAGCAGATTCCAAAAGTGTTTTTTGTCTTTGCTATTGTTTCTGTCTTTCTGAAGGGATCTCCCCTTTTAATCCCATTATTTCAACACCTGTTGGACAATGCATGAGTGATAATGAGCTCATTGATTAAATGCAATTAATGAATAGATTGCCACCTCTTGTTGTGTGTCGTCTGTGTTTCTGTGTTTCCGGCATTTCACATTGGAACACCTCATTCACCTTCCTTGTCTTCTCTCCGCCCTCCCTTTTAGGTAAGTTAAAGAGCTGCACCTGAGCCAGCCACTGATTGATTGATTGATTGATTGATTGATTGATTGATTGATTGATTGATTGATTGATTGATTGATTGATGCAGCACAACAGTCAAATAGTGGAGTGGAGTAGGGGAACAGCAAACAGCCAATAAAGCAGCCCGCCCGCTCGCCTGCCCGCCACAATGGACCTACCTGTGTACACTAGATGGATGTGATGGAATGTACTGTCGTCCCTACATTTCAAGAAGAAGTAAGAATTGCAGTTGCAACAAAGCCTTGCTTGCCTACAAAGAGAGCAGCAATTTGGATTTGTTACTATGTTACCTAGAAGAATAACAAACTGTGCAAGGATGGAGGTTGTAGGAGCAAGGAGAAGTTGTCTGTAAAGTTGGTGGATGCCTATTTTCCATTTTGCAGTCCCTTGTCTCCCTCTTGTGGCCTCCTGGAGGCAACTAGCTGTGCAAAAAAAAGACAGCCTGGCGGCCGGCTGTTGCAGTGTTGCCCTCTCAGGCAACACTGAGTGACTGACTGAGCCTCACCGTCTTATATAAAGTTCAGACGGAACTTTGCACGTGTCATAGTGGAGCCCTCAGGATTCCAGAGCCAGCTTTCTGACATCATAATGGGGCCTCAGAGATAAAAGCCTGGGCCCAGGCAGTGTTGGTCAGTGCTGCTCAGCAGGCAGCACTGGACTGGACTGGATTACAGCTGATACAAGGTGTGAAGGAACAAGGGGTGGCTGTGGGCATGCACTTGCTGCCGCTGCCAGTGTTTATCTGCATGGCAGCAGGGCATTTGGGCGTTGCCAGGAAGGCGTTTTTATGTAGATTCCTCCTCTTTCAGCACTGCATTGTGGTGCAAGCAAAAGAAGCAAATCCTGTCTGGCTTCCTCTCCGGCCTTTATTCACCTCCCGTGTAGCTGTGAGTGTGTGAGCCTGCAGGGCCCCATGGAATTGCCTAGAAGTAGGCTGAATCGCTGCAAGGGCTGAACAGCAGTATCGGGCAGGCTCGGGCAACGCGCGGCCCGTTCGGGTTATCGCTTCTCGGCCTTTTGGCTAAGATCAAGTGTAGTATCTGTTCTTATCAGTTTAATATCTGATACGTCCCCTATCTGGGGACCATATATTAAATGGATTTTTAGAACAGGGAGATGGAAATAGAGCTTGCTCTGTCCACTCCACGCATTGACCTGGTATTGCAGTATTTCCAGGACCGGTGCACCCTTTCCTTATGTGTTGACTAAAAGCAGATTCCAAAAGTGTTTTTTGTCTTTGCTATTGTTTCTGTCTTTCTGAAGGGATCTCCCCTTTTAATCCCATTATTTCAACACCTGTTGGACAATGCATGAGTGATAATGAGCTCATTGATTAAATGCAATTAATGAATAGATTGCCACCTCTTGTTGTGTGTCGTCTGTGTTTCTGTGTTTCCGGCATTTCACATTGGAACACCTCATTCACCTTCCTTGTCTTCTCTCCGCCCTCCCTTTTAGGTAAGTTAAAGAGCTGCACCTGAGCCAGCCACTGATTGATTGATTGATTGATTGATTGATTGATTGATTGATTGATTGATTGATTGATTGATGCAGCACAACAGTCAAATAGTGGAGTGGAGTAGGGGAACAGCAAACAGCCAATAAAGCAGCCCGCCCGCTCGCCTGCCCGCCACAATGGACCTACCTGTGTACACTAGATGGATGTGATGGAATGTACTGTCGTCCCTACATTTCAAGAAGAAGTAAGAATTGCAGTTGCAACAAAGCCTTGCTTGCCTACAAAGAGAGCAGCAATTTGGATTTGTTACTATGTTACCTAGAAGAATAACAAACTGTGCAAGGATGGAGGTTGTAGGAGCAAGGAGAAGTTGTCTGTAAAGTTGGTGGATGCCTATTTTCCATTTTGCAGTCCCTTGTCTCCCTCTTGTGGCCTCCTGGAGGCAACTAGCTGTGCAAAAAAAAGACAGCCTGGCGGCCGGCTGTTGCAGTGTTGCCCTCTCAGGCAACACTGAGTGACTGACTGAGCCTCACCGTCTTATATAAAGTTCAGACGGAACTTTGCACGTGTCATAGTGGAGCCCTCAGGATTCCAGAGCCAGCTTTCTGACATCATAATGGGGCCTCAGAGATAAAAGCCTGGGCCCAGGCAGTGTTGGTCAGTGCTGCTCAGCAGGCAGCACTGGACTGGACTGGATTACAGCTGA
>NW_027462326.1:0-41381 GCF_050947455.1 Rhinoderma darwinii
AAGTAAATCCTAGACGCTCGATCTTGGTTACTTTCGCTTTCGCGGCTGGCAGCAAAGTTCAGAACCATGTTTCTGTGAATAACTCTTGAACCGTAAGTGACAGACGCTCGCTCTTGGCTGCATTCGTTTCAGCTCGTGGCAGTCAGTCTAAAAAACACTATCTTGGACTTCTCTGGATGTTTCCCAGACGAGCTATTGGCAGCATGTTTAGAACCACTGTTTCTGAGGCTAATTCTTGAACCGTAAGTCATAGACGCTCGATCTTGGCGGCATTCGTCTCAGCACCTGGAAATTAGTATAGAAGCACTGTTTCCCACTGTTTCTGAGGCTAATTCTTGAACCGTAAGTCATAGACTCTCGATCTTGGCGGCATTCGTCTCAGCGCCTGGCAATTAGTATGGAAGCACTGTCTTTGACTTCACTGGATGTTTCCCAGGCGAGCTATTGACAAGTAAATCCTAGACGCTCGATCTTGGTTATTTTCGCTTTCGCGGCTGGCAGCAAAGTTCAGAACCATGTTTCTGTGAATAACTCTTGAACCGTAAGTCACAGACGCTCGCTCTTGGCTGCATTCGTTTCAGCTCGTGGCAGCCAGTCTAAAAAAAACACTATCTTGGACTTCTCTGGATGTTTGCCAGGCGAGCTATTGGCAGCATGTTCAGAACCACTGTTTCTGAGGCTAATTCTTGAACCGTAAGTCATAGACGCTCGATCTTGGCGGCATTCGTCTCAGCGCCTGGCAATTAGTATAGAAGCACTGTCTTTGACTTCTCTGGATGTTTCCCAGGCGAGCTATTGACAAGTAAATCCTAGACGCTCGATCTTGGTTACTTTCGCTTTCGCGGCTGGCAGCAAAGTTCAGAACCATGTTTCTGTGAATAACTCTTGAACCGTAAGTCACAGACGCTCGCTCTTGGCTGCATTCGTTTCAGCTCGTGGCAGCCAGTCTAAAAAAACACTATCTTGGACTTCTCTGGATGTTTCCCAGGCGAGCTATTGGCAGCATGTTCAAAACCACTGTTTCTGAGGCTAATTCTTGAACCGTAAGTCATAGACGCTCGATCTTGGCGGCATTCGTCTCAGCGCCTGGCAATTAGTATAGAAGCACTGTTTCCCACTGTTTCTGAGGCTAATTCTTGAACCGTAAGTCTTAGACGCTTGATCTTGGCGGCATTCGTCTCAGCGCCTGGCAATTAGTATAGAAGCACTGTCTTTGACTTATCTGAATGTTTCCCAGGCGAGCTATTCACAAGTAAATCCTAGACGCTCGATCTTGGTTACTTTCGCTTTCGCGGCTGGCAGCAAAGTTCAGAACCATGTTTCTGTGAATAACTCTTGAACCGTAAGTCATAGACGCTCGATCTTGGCGGCATTCGTCTCAGCGCCTGGCAATTAGTATAGAAGCACTGTTTCCCACTGTTTCTGAGGCTAATTCTTGAACCGTAAGTCATAGACGCTCGATCTTGGCGGCATTCGTCTCAGCGCCTGGCAATTAGTATAGAAGCACTGTTTCCCACTGTTTCTGAGGCTAATTCTTGAACCGTAAGTCATAGACGCTCGATCTTGGCGGCATTCGTCTCAGCGCCTGGCAATTAGTATAGAAGCACTGTCTTTGACTTCTCTGGATGTTTCCCATGCGAGCTATTGACAAGTAAATCCTAGACGCTCGATCTTGGTTACTTTCGCTTTCGCGGCTGGCAGCAAAGTTCAGAACCATGTTTCTGTGAATAACTCTTGAACCGTAAGTCACAGACGCTCGCTCTTGGCTGCATTCGTTTCAGCTCGTGGCAGCCAGTCTAAAAAAACACTATCTTGGACTTCTCTGGATGTTTCCCAGGCGAGCTATTGGCAGCCGGTTCAAAACCACTGTTTCTGAGGCTAATTCTTGAACCGTAAGTCATAGACGCTCGATCTTGGCGGCATTCGTCTCAGCGCCTGGCAATTAGTATAGAAGCACTGTTTCCCACTGTTTCTGAGGCTAATTCTTGAACCGTAAGTCATAGACGCTCGATCTTGGCGGCATTCGTCTCAGCGCCTGGCAATTAGTATAGAAGCACTGTCTTTGACTTCTCTGGATGTTTCCCATGCGAGCTATTGACAAGTAAATCCTAGACGCTCGATCTTGGTTACTTTCGCTTTCGCGGCTGGCAGCAAAGTTCAGAACCATGTTTCTGTGAATAACTCTTGAACCGTAAGTCACAGACGCTCGCTCTTGGCTGCATTCGTTTCAGCTCGTGGCAGCCAGTCTAAAAAAACACTATCTTGGACTTCTCTGGATGTTTCCCAGGCGAGCTATTGGCAGCCGGTTCAAAACCACTGTTTCTGAGGCTAATTCTTGAACCGTAAGTCATAGACGCTCGATCTTGGCGGCATTCGTCTCAGCGCCTGGCAATTAGTATAGAAGCACTGTTTCCCACTGTTTCTGAGGCTAATTCTTGAACCGTAAGTCTTAGACGCTTGATCTTGGCGGCATTCGTCTCAGCGCCTGGCAATTAGCATAGAAGCACTGTCTTTGACTTATCTGAAAGTTTCCCAGGCGAGCTATTCACAAGTAAATCCTAGACGCTCGATCTTGGTTACTTTCGCTTTCGCGGCTGGCAGCAAAGTTCAGAACCATGTTTCTGTGAATAACTCTTGAACCGTAAGTGACAGACGCTCGCTCTTGGCTGCATTCGTTTCAGCTCGTGGCAGTCAGTCTAAAAAACACTATCTTGGACTTCTCTGGATGTTTCCCAGACGAGCTATTGGCAGCATGTTTAGAACCACTGTTTCTGAGGCTAATTCTTGAACCGTAAGTCATAGACGCTCGATCTTGGCGGCATTCGTCTCAGCACCTGGAAATTAGTATAGAAGCACTGTTTCCCACTGTTTCTGAGGCTAATTCTTGAACCGTAAGTCATAGACTCTCGATCTTGGCGGCATTCGTCTCAGCGCCTGGCAATTAGTATAGAAGCACTGTCTTTGACTTCACTGGATGTTTCCCAGGCGAGCTATTGACAAGTAAATCCTAGACGCTCGATCTTGGTTATTTTCGCTTTCGCGGCTGGCAGCAAAGTTCAGAACCATGTTTCTGTGAATAACTCTTGAACCGTAAGTCACAGACGCTCGCTCTTGGCTGCATTCGTTTCAGCTCGTGGCAGCCAGTCTAAAAAAAACACTATCTTGGACTTCTCTGGATGTTTGCCAGGCGAGCTATTGGCAGCATGTTCAGAACCACTGTTTCTGAGGCTAATTCTTGAACCGTAAGTCATAGACGCTCGATCTTGGCGGCATTCGTCTCA
Source organism: Rhinoderma darwinii (assembly GCF_050947455.1). Classification (NCBI taxonomy): domain Eukaryota; kingdom Metazoa; phylum Chordata; class Amphibia; order Anura; family Rhinodermatidae; genus Rhinoderma; species Rhinoderma darwinii. The sequence continues at coordinate 3,282 of NW_027462326.1, forward strand.
GCGCCTGGCAATTAGTATAGAAGCACTGTCTTTGACTTCTCTGGATGTTTCCCAGGCGAGCTATTGACAAGTAAATCCTAGACGCTCGATCTTGGTTACTTTCGCTTTCGCGGCTGGCAGCAAAGTTCAGAACCATGTTTCTGTGAATAACTCTTGAACCGTAAGTCACAGACGCTCGCTCTTGGCTGCATTCGTTTCAGCTCGTGGCAGCCAGTCTAAAAAAACACTATCTTGGACTTCTCTGGATGTTTCCCAGGCGAGCTATTGGCAGCATGTTCAAAACCACTGTTTCTGAGGCTAATTCTTGAACCGTAAGTCATAGACGCTCGATCTTGGCGGCATTCGTCTCAGCGCCTGGCAATTAGTATAGAAGCACTGTTTCCCACTGTTTCTGAGGCTAATTCTTGAACCGTAAGTCTTAGACGCTTGATCTTGGCGGCATTCGTCTCAGCGCCTGGCAATTAGTATAGAAGCACTGTCTTTGACTTATCTGAATGTTTCCCAGGCGAGCTATTCACAAGTAAATCCTAGACGCTCGATCTTGGTTACTTTCGCTTTCGCGGCTGGCAGCAAAGTTCAGAACCATGTTTCTGTGAATAACTCTTGAACCGTAAGTCATAGACGCTCGATCTTGGCGGCATTCGTCTCAGCGCCTGGCAATTAGTATAGAAGCACTGTTTCCCACTGTTTCTGAGGCGAATTCTTGAACCGTAAGTCATAGACGCTCGATCTTGGCGGCATTCGTCTCAGCGCCTGGCAATTAGTATAGAAGCACTGTCTTTGACTTCACTGGATGTTTCCCAGGCGAGCTATTGACAAGTAAATCCTAGACGCTCGATCTTGGTTATTTTCGCTTTCGCGGCTGGCAGCAAAGTTCAGAACCATGTTTCTGTGAATAACTCTTGAACCGTAAGTGACAGACGCTCGCTCTTGGCTGCATTCGTTTCAGCTCGTGGCAGTCAGTCTAAAAAACACTATCTTGGACTTCTCTGGATGTTTCCCAGGCGAGCTATTGGCAGCATGTTTAGAACCACTGTTTCTGAGGCTAATTCTTGAACCGTAAGTCATAGACGCTCGATCTTGGCGGCATTCGTCTCAGCACCTGGAAATTAGTATAGAAGCACTGTTTCCCACTGTTTCTGAGGCTAATTCTTGAACCGTAAGTCATAGACGCTCGATCTTGGCGGCATTCGTCTCAGCGCCTGGCAATTAGTATAGAAGCACTGTCTTTGACTTCACTGGATGTTTCCCTGGCGAGCTATTGACAAGTAAATCCTAGACGCTCGATCTTGGTTATTTTCGCTTTCGCGGCTGGCAGCAAAGTTCAGAACCATGTTTCTGTGAATAACTCTTGAACCGTAAGTCACAGACGCTCGCTCTTGGCTGCATTCGTTTCAGCTCGTGGCAGCCAGTCTAAAAAACACTATCTTGGACTTCTCTGGATGTTTCCCAGGCGAGCTATTAGCAGCATGTTCAGAACCACTGTTTCTGAGGCTAATTCTTGAACCGTAAGTCATAGACGCTCGATCTTGGCGGCATTCGTCTCAGCGCCTGGCAATTAGTATAGAAGCACTGTCTTTGACTTCTCTGGATGTTTCCCAGGCGAGCTATTGACAAGTAAATCCTAGACGCTCGATCTTGGTTACTTTCGCTTTCGCGGCTGGCAGCAAAGTTCAGAACCATGTTTCTGTGAATAACTCTTGAACCGTAAGTCACAGACGCTCGCTCTTGGCTGCATTCGTTTCAGCTCGTGGCAGCCAGTCTAAAAAAACACTATCTTGGACTTCTCTGGATGTTTCCCAGGCGAGCTATTGGCAGCATGTTCAAAACCACTGTTTCTGAGGCTAATTCTTGAACCGTAAGTCATAGACGCTCGATCTTGGCGGCATTCGTCTCAGCGCCTGGCAATTAGTATAGAAGCACTGTTTCCCACTGTTTCTGAGGCTAATTCTTGAACCGTAAGTCTTAGACGCTTGATCTTGGCGGCATTCGTCTCAGCGCCTGGCAATTAGATAGAAGCACTGTCTTTGACTTATCTGAATGTTTCCCAGGCGAGCTATTGACAAGTAAATCCTAGACGCTCGATCTTGGTTACTTTCGCTTTCGCGGCTGGCAGCAAAGTTCAGAACCATGTTTCTGTGAATTACTCTTGAACCGTAAGTCACAGACGCTCGCTCTTGGCTGCATTCGTTTCAGCTCGTGGCAGCCAGTCTAAAAAAACACTATCTTGGACTTCTCTGGATGTTTCCCAGGCGAGCTATTGGCAGCATGTTCAAAACCACTGTTTCTGAGGCTAATTCTTGAACCGTAAGTCATAGACGCTCGATCTTGGCGGCATTCGTCTCAGCGCCTGGCAATTAGTATAGAAGCACTGTTTCCCACTGTTTCTGAGGCTAATTCTTGAACCGTAAGTCTTAGACGCTTGATCTTGGCGGCATTCGTCTCAGCGCCTGGCAATTAGTATAGAAGCACTGTCTTTGACTTATCTGAATGTTGCCCAGGCGAGCTATTCACAAGTAAATCCTAGACGCTCGATCTTGGTTACTTTCGCTTTCGCGGCTGGCAGCAAAGTTCAGAACCATGTTTCTGTGAATAACTCTTGAACCGTAAGTCATAGACGCTCGATCTTGGCGGCATTCGTCTCAGCGCCTGGCAATTAGTATAGAAGCACTGTTTCCCACTGTTTCTGAGGCGAATTCTTGAACCGTAAGTCTTAGACGCTTGATCTTGGCGGCATTCGTCTCAGCGCCTGGCAATTAGTATAGAAGCACTGTCTTTGACTTCACTGGATGTTCCCTGGCGAGCTATTGACAAGTAAATCCTAGACGCTCGATCTTGGTTATTTTCGCTTTCGCGGCTGGCAGCAAAGTTCAGAACCATGTTTCTGTGAATAACTCTTGAACCGTAAGTCACAGACGCTCGCTCTTGGCTGCATTCGTTTCAGCTCGTGGCAGCCAGTCTAAAAAACACTATCTTGGACTTCTCTGGATGTTTCCCAGGCGAGCTATTAGCAGCATGTTCAGAACCACTGTTTTCTGAGGCTAATTCTTGAACCGTAAGTCATAGACGCTCGATCTTGGCGGCATTCGTCTCAGCGCCTGGCAATTAGTATAGAAGCACTGTTTCCCACTGTTTCTGAGGCTAATTCTGGAACCGTAAGTCTTAGACGCTTGATCTTGGCGGCATTCGTCTCAGCGCCTGGCAATTAGTATAGAAGCACTGTCTTTGACTTATCTGAATGTTTCCCAGGCGAGCTATTCACAAGTAAATCCTAGACGCTCGATCTTGGTTACTTTCGCTTTCGCGGCTGGCAGCAAAGTTCAGAACCATGTTTCTGTGAATAACTCTTGAACCGTAAGTCATAGACGCTCGATCTTGGCGGCATTCGTCTCAGCGCCTGGCAATTAGTATAGAAGCACTGTTTCCCACTGTTTTCTGAGGCGAATTCTTGAACCGTAAGTCATAGACGCTCGATCTTGGCGGCATTCGTCTCAGCGCCTGGCAATTAGTATAGAAGCACTGTCTTTGACTTCACTGGATGTTTCCCAGGCGAGCTATTGACAAGTAAATTCTAGACGCTCGATCTTGGTTATTTTCGCTTTCGCGGCTGGCAGCAAAGTTCAGAACCATGTTTCTGTGAATAACTCTTGAACCGTAAGTGACAGACGCTCGCTCTTGGCTGCATTCGTTTCAGCTCGTGGCAGTCAGTCTAAAAAACACTATCTTGGACTTCTCTGGATGTTTCCCAGGCGAGCTATTGGCAGCATGTTTAGAACCACTGTTGCTGAGGCTAATTCTTGAACCGTAAGTCATAGACGCTCGATCTTGGCGGCATTCGTCTCAGCACCTGGAAATTAGTATAGAAGCACTGTTTCCCACTGTTTCTGAGGCTAATTCTTGAACCGTAAGTCATAGACGCTCGATCTTGGCGGCATTCGTCTCAGCGCCTGGCAATTAGTATAGAAGCACTGTCTTTGACTTCACTGGATGTTTCCCTGGCGAGCTATTGACAAGTAAATCCTAGACGCTCGATCTTGGTTATTTTCGCTTTCGCGGCTGGCAGCAAAGTTCAGAACCATGTTTCTGTGAATAACTCTTGAACCGTAAGTCACAGACGCTCGCTCTTGGCTGCATTCGTTTCAGCTCGTGGCAGCCAGTCTAAAAAACACTATCTTGGACTTCTCTGGATGTTTCCCAGGCGAGCTATTAGCAGCATGTTCAGAACCACTGTTTCTGAGGCTAATTCTTGAACCGTAAGTCATAGACGCTCGATCTTGGCGGCATTCGTCTCAGCGCCTGGCAATTAGTATAGAAGCACTGTTTCCCACTGTTTCTGAGGCTAATTCTTGAACCGTAAGTCATAGACTCTCGATCTTGGCGGCATTCGTCTCAGCGCCTGGCAATTAGTATAGAAGCACTGTTTCCCACTGTTTCTGAGGCTAATTCTTGAACCGTAAGTCATAGACTCTCGATCTTGGCGGCATTCGTCTCAGCGCCTGGCAATTAGTATAGAAGCACTGTCTTTGACTTCACTGGATGTTTCCCAGGCGAGCTATTGACAAGTAAATCCTAGACGCTCGATCTTGGTTATTTTCGCTTTCGCGGCTGGCAGCAAAGTTCAGAACCATGTTTCTGTGAATAACTCTTGAACCGTAAGTCACAGACGCTCGCTCTTGGCTGCATTCGTTTCAGCTCGTGGCAGCCAGTCTAAAAAAAACACTATCTTGGACTTCTCTGGATGTTTCCCAGGCGAGCTATTGGCAGCATGTTCAGAACCACTGTTTCTGAGGCTAATTCTTGAACCGTAAGTCATAGACGCTCGATCTTGGCGGCATTCGTCTCAGCGCCTGGCAATTAGTATAGAAGCACTGTCTTTGACTTCTCTGGATGTTTCCCAGGCGAGCTATTGACAAGTAAATCCTAGACGCTCGATCTTGGTTACTTTCGCTTTCGCGGCTGGCAGCAAAGTTCAGAACCATGTTTCTGTGAATAACTCTTGAACCGTAAGTCACAGACGCTCGCTCTTGGCTGCATTCGTTTCAGCTCGTGGCAGCCAGTCTAAAAAAACACTATCTTGGACTTCTCTGGATGTTTCCCAGGCGAGCTATTGGCAGCATGTTCAAAACCACTGTTTCTGAGGCTAATTCTTGAACCGTAAGTCATAGACGCTCGATCTTGGCGGCATTCGTCTCAGCGCCTGGCAATTAGTATAGAAGCACTGTTTCCCACTGTTTCTGAGGCTAATTCTTGAACCGTAAGTCTTAGACGCTTGATCTTGGCGGCATTCGTCTCAGCGCCTGGCAATTAGTATAGAAGCACTGTCTTTGACTTATCTGAATGTTTCCCAGGCGAGCTATTCACAAGTAAATCCTAGACGCTCGATCTTGGTTACTTTCGCTTTCGCGGCTGGCAGCAAAGTTCAGAACCATGTTTCTGTGAATAACTCTTGAACCGTAAGTCATAGACGCTCGATCTTGGCGGCATTCGTCTCAGCGCCTGGCAATTAGTATAGAAGCACTGTTTCCCACTGTTTCTGAGGCGAATTCTTGAACCGTAAGTCATAGACGCTCGATCTTGGCGGCATTCGTCTCAGCGCCTGGCAATTAGTATAGAAGCACTGTCTTTGACTTCACTGGATGTTTCCCAGGCGAGCTATTGACAAGTAAATCCTAGACGCTCGATCTTGGTTATTTTCGCTTTCGCGGCTGGCAGCAAAGTTCAGAACCATGTTTCTGTGAATAACTCTTGAACCGTAAGTGACAGACGCTCGCTCTTGGCTGCATTCGTTTCAGCTCGTGGCAGTCAGTCTAAAAAACACTATCTTGGACTTCTCTGGATGTTTCCCAGGCGAGCTATTGGCAGCATGTTTAGAACCACTGTTTCTGAGGCTAATTCTTGAACCGTAAGTCATAGACGCTCGATCTTGGCGGCATTCGTCTCAGCACCTGGAAATTAGTATAGAAGCACTGTTTCCCACTGTTTCTGAGGCTAATTCTTGAACCGTAAGTCATAGACGCTCGATCTTGGCGGCATTCGTCTCAGCGCCTGGCAATTAGTATAGAAGCACTGTCTTTGACTTCACTGGATGTTTCCCTGGCGAGCTATTGACAAGTAAATCCTAGACGCTCGATCTTGGTTATTTTCGCTTTCGCGGCTGGCAGCAAAGTTCAGAACCATGTTTCTGTGAATAACTCTTGAACCGTAAGTCACAGACGCTCGCTCTTGGCTGCATTCGTTTCAGCTCGTGGCAGCCAGTCTAAAAAACACTATCTTGGACTTCTCTGGATGTTTCCCAGGCGAGCTATTAGCAGCATGTTCAGAACCACTGTTTCTGAGGCTAATTCTTGAACCGTAAGTCATAGACGCTCGATCCTGGCGGCATTCGTCTCAGCGCCTGGCAATTAGTATAGAAGCACTGTCTTTGACTTCTCTGGATGTTTCCCAGGCGAGCTATTGACAAGTAAATCCTAGACGCTCGATCTTGGTTACTTTCGCTTTCGCGGCTGGCAGCAAAGTTCAGAACCATGTTTCTGTGAATAACTCTTGAACCGTAAGTCACAGACGCTCGCTCTTGGCTGCATTCGTTTCAGCTCGTGGCAGCCAGTCTAAAAAAACACTATCTTGGACTTCTCTGGATGTTTCCCAGGCGAGCTATTGGCAGCATGTTCAAAACCACTGTTTCTGAGGCTAATTCTTGAACCGTAAGTCATAGACGCTCGATCTTGGCGGCATTCGTCTCAGCGCCTGGCAATTAGTATAGAAGCACTGTTTCCCACTGTTTCTGAGGCTAATTCTTGAACCGTAAGTCTTAGACGCTTGATCTTGGCGGCATTCGTCTCAGCGCCTGGCAATTAGTATAGAAGCACTGTCTTTGACTTATCTGAATGTTTCCCAGGCGAGCTATTCACAAGTAAATCCTAGACGCTCGATCTTGGTTACTTTCGCTTTCGCGGCTGGCAGCAAAGTTCAGAACCATGTTTCTGTGAATAACTCTTGAACCGTAAGTGACAGACGCTCGCTCTTGGCTGCATTCGTTTCAGCTCGTGGCAGTCAGTCTAAAAAACACTATCTTGGACTTCTCTGGATGTTTCCCAGGCGAGCTATTGGCAGCATGTTTAGAACCACTGTTTCTGAGGCTAATTCTTGAACCGTAAGTCATAGACGCTCGATCTTGGCGGCATTCGTCTCAGCACCTGGAAATTAGTATAGAAGCACTGTTTCCCACTGTTTCTGAGGCTAATTCTTGAACCGTAAGTCATAGACGCTCGATCTTGGCGGCATTCGTCTCAGCGCCTGGCAATTAGTATAGAAGCACTGTCTTTGACTTCACTGGATGTTTCCCTGGCGAGCTATTGACAAGTAAATCCTAGACGCTCGATCTTGTTTATTTTCGCTTTCGCGGCTGGCAGCAAAGTTCAGAACCATGTTTCTGTGAATAACTCTTGAACCGTAAGTCACAGACGCTCGCTCTTGGCTGCATTCGTTTCAGCTCGTGGCAGCCAGTCTAAAAAACACTATCTTGGACTTCTCTGGATGTTTCCCAGGCGAGCTATTAGCAGCATGTTCAGAACCACTGTTTCTGAGGCTAATTCTTGAACCGTAAGTCATAGACGCTCGATCTTGGCGGCATTCGTCTCAGCGCCTGGCAATTAGTATAGAAGCACTGTCTTTGACTTCTCTGGATGTTTCCCAGGCGAGCTATTGACAAGTAAATCCTAGACGCTCGATCTTGGTTACTTTCGCTTTCGCGGCTGGCAGCAAAGTTCAGAACCATGTTTCTGTGAATAACTCTTGAACCGTAAGTCACAGACGCTCGCTCTTGGCTGCATTCGTTTTAGCTCGTGGCAGCCAGTCTAAAAAAACACTATCTTGTACTTCTCTGGATGTTTCCCAGGCGAGCTATTAGCAGCATGTTCAGAACCACTGTTTCTGAGGCTAATTCTTGAACCGTAAGTCATAGACGCTCGATCTTGGCGGCATTCGTCTCAGCGCCTGGCAATTAGTATAGAAGCACTGTTTCCCACTGTTTCTGAGGCTAATTCTTGAACCGTAAGTCTTAGACGCTTGATCTTGGCGGCATTCGTCTCAGCGCCTGGCAATTAGTATAGAAGCACTGTCTTTGACTTCTCTGGATGTTTCCCAGGCGAGCTATTCACAAGTAAATCCTAGACGCTCGATCTTGGTTACTTTCGCTTTCGCGGCTGGCAGCAAAGTTCAGAACCATGTTTCTGTGAATAACTCTTGAACCGTAAGTCACAGACGCTCGCTCTTGGCTGCATTCGTTTCAGCTCGTGGCAGCCAGTCTAAAAAAACACTATCTTGGACTTCTCTGGATGTTTCCCAGGCGAGCTATTGGCAGCATGTTCAAAACCACTGTTTCTGAGGCTAATTCTTGAACCGTAAGTCATAGACGCTCGATCTTGGCGGCATTCGTCTCAGCGCCTGGCAATTAGTATAGAAGCACTGTTTCCCACTGTTTCTGAGGCTAATTCTTGAACCGTAAGTCTTAGACGCTTGATCTTGGCGGCATTCGTCTCAGCGCCTGGCAATTAGTATAGAAGCACTGTCTTTGACTTATCTGAATGTTTCCCAGGCGAGCTATTCACAAGTAAATCCTAGACGCTCGATCTTGGTTACTTTCGCTTTCGCGGCTGGCAGCAAAGTTCAGAACCATGTTTCTGTGAATAACTCTTGAACCGTAAGTGACAGACGCTCGCTCTTGGCTGCATTCGTTTCAGCTCGTGGCAGTCAGTCTAAAAAACACTATCTTGGACTTCTCTGGATGTTTCCCAGGCGAGCTATTGGCAGCATGTTTAGAACCACTGTTTCTGAGGCTAATTCTTGAACCGTAAGTCATAGACGCTCGATCTTGGCGGCATTCGTCTCAGCACCTGGAAATTAGTATAGAAGCACTGTTTCCCACTGTTTCTGAGGCTAATTCTTGAACCGTAAGTCATAGACGCTCGATCTTGGCGGCATTCGTCTCAGCGCCTGGCAATTAGTATAGAAGCACTGTCTTTGACTTCACTGGATGTTTCCCTGGCGAGCTATTGACAAGTAAATCCTAGACGCTCGATCTTGGTTATTTTCGCTTTCGCGGCTGGCAGCAAAGTTCAGAACCATGTTTCTGTGAATAACTCTTGAACCGTAAGTCACAGACGCTCGCTCTTGGCTGCATTCGTTTCAGCTCGTGGCAGCCAGTCTAAAAAACACTATCTTGGACTTCTCTGGATGTTTCCCAGGCGAGCTATTAGCAGCATGTTCAGAACCACTGTTTCTGAGGCTAATTCTTGAACCGTAAGTCATAGACGCTCGATCTTGGCGGCATTCGTCTCAGCGCCTGGCAATTAGTATAGAAGCACTGTCTTTGACTTCTCTGGATGTTTCCCAGGCGAGCTATTGACAAGTAAATCCTAGACGCTCGATCTTGGTTACTTTCGCTTTCGCGGCTGGCAGCAAAGTTCAGAACCATGTTTCTGTGAATAACTCTTGAACCGTAAGTCACAGACGCTCGCTCTTGGCTGCATTCGTTTCAGCTCGTGGCAGCCAGTCTAAAAAAACACTATCTTGGACTTCTCTGGATGTTTCCCAGGCGAGCTATTGGCAGCATGTTCAAAACCACTGTTTCTGAGGCTAATTCTTGAACCGTAAGTCATAGACGCTCGATCTTGGCGGCATTCGTCTCAGCGCCTGGCAATTAGTATAGAAGCACTGTTTCCCACTGTTTCTGAGGCTAATTCTTGAACCGTAAGTCTTAGACGCTTGATCTTGGCGGCATTCGTCTCAGCGCCTGGCAATTAGTATAGAAGCACTGTCTTTGACTTATCTGAATGTTTCCCAGGCGAGCTATTCACAAGTAAATCCTAGACGCTCGATCTTGGTTACTTTCGCTTTCGCGGCTGGCAGCAAAGTTCAGAACCATGTTTCTGTGAATAACTCTTGAACCGTAAGTGACAGACGCTCGCTCTTGGCTGCATTCGTTTCAGCTCGTGGCAGTCAGTCTAAAAAACACTATCTTGGACTTCTCTGGATGTTTCCCAGGCGAGCTATTGGCAGCATGTTTAGAACCACTGTTTCTGAGGCTAATTCTTGAACCGTAAGTCATAGACGCTCGATCTTGGCGGCATTCGTCTCAGCACCTGGAAATTAGTATAGAAGCACTGTTTCCCACTGTTTCTGAGGCTAATTCTTGAACCGTAAGTCATAGACGCTCGATCTTGGCGGCATTCGTCTCAGCGCCTGGCAATTAGTATAGAAGCACTGTCTTTGACTTCACTGGATGTTTCCCTGGCGAGCTATTGACAAGTAAATCCTAGACGCTCGATCTTGGTTATTTTCGCTTTCGCGGCTGGCAGCAAAGTTCAGAACCATGTTTCTGTGAATAACTCTTGAACCGTAAGTCACAGACGCTCGCTCTTGGCTGCATTCGTTTCAGCTCGTGGCAGCCAGTCTAAAAAACACTATCTTGGACTTCTCTGGATGTTTCCCAGGCGAGCTATTAGCAGCATGTTCAGAACCACTGTTTCTGAGGCTAATTCTTGAACCGTAAGTCATAGACGCTCGATCTTGGCGGCATTCGTCTCAGCGCCTGGCAATTAGTATAGAAGCACTGTCTTTGACTTCTCTGGATGTTTCCCAGGCGAGCTATTGACAAGTAAATCCTAGACGCTCGATCTTGGTTACTTTCGCTTTCGCGGCTGGCAGCAAAGTTCAGAACCATGTTTCTGTGAATAACTCTTGAACCGTAAGTCACAGACGCTCGCTCTTGGCTGCATTCGTTTCAGCTCGTGGCAGCCAGTCTAAAAAAACACTATCTTGTACTTCTCTGGATGTTTCCCAGGCGAGCTATTAGCAGCATGTTCAGAACCACTGTTTCTGAGGCTAATTCTTGAACCGTAAGTCATAGACGCTCGATCTTGGCGGCATTCGTCTCAGCGCCTGGCAATTAGTATAGAAGCACTGTTTCCCACTGTTTCTGAGGCTAATTCTTGAACCGTAAGTCTTAGACGCTTGATCTTGGCGGCATTCGTCTCAGCGCCTGGCAATTAGTATAGAAGCACTGTCTTTGACTTCTCTGGATGTTTCCCAGGCGAGCTATTCACAAGTAAATCCTAGACGCTCGATTTTGGTTACTTTCGCTTTCGCGGCTGGCAGCAAAGTTCAGAACCATGTTTCTGTGAATAACTCTTGAACCGTAAGTCACAGACGCTCGCTCTTGGCTGCATTCGTTTCAGCTCGTGGCAGCCAGTCTAAAAAAACACTATCTTGGACTTCTCTGGATGTTTCCCAGGCGAGCTATTGGCAGCATGTTCAAAACCACTGTTTCTGAGGCTAATTCTTGAACCGTAAGTCATAGACGCTCGATCTTGGCGGCATTCGTCTCAGCGCCTGGCAATTAGTATAGAAGCACTGTTTCCCACTGTTTCTGAGGCTAATTCTTGAACCGTAAGTCTTAGACGCTTGATCTTGGCGGCATTCGTCTCAGCGCCTGGCAATTAGTATAGAAGCACTGTCTTTGACTTATCTGAATGTTTCCCAGGCGAGCTATTCACAAGTAAATCCTAGACGCTCGATCTTGGTTACTTTCGCTTTCGCGGCTGGCAGCAAAGTTCAGAACCATGTTTCTGTGAATAACTCTTGAACCGTAAGTGACAGACGCTCGCTCTTGGCTGCATTCGTTTCAGCTCGTGGCAGTCAGTCTAAAAAACACTATCTTGGACTTCTCTGGATGTTTCCCAGGCGAGCTATTGGCAGCATGTTTAGAACCACTGTTTCTGAGGCTAATTCTTGAACCGTAAGTCATAGACGCTCGATCTTGGCGGCATTCGTCTCAGCACCTGGAAATTAGTATAGAAGCACTGTTTCCCACTGTTTCTGAGGCTAATTCTTGAACCGTAAGTCATAGACGCTCGATCTTGGCGGCATTCGTCTCAGCGCCTGGCAATTAGTATAGAAGCACTGTCTTTGACTTCACTGGATGTTTCCCTGGCGAGCTATTGACAAGTAAATCCTAGACGCTCGATCTTGGTTATTTTCGCTTTCGCGGCTGGCAGCAAAGTTCAGAACCATGTTTCTGTGAATAACTCTTGAACCGTAAGTCACAGACGCTCGCTCTTGGCTGCATTCGTTTCAGCTCGTGGCAGCCAGTCTAAAAAACACTATCTTGGACTTCTCTGGATGTTTCCCAGGCGAGCTATTAGCAGCATGTTCAGAACCACTGTTTCTGAGGCTAATTCTTGAACCGTAAGTCATAGACGCTCGATCTTGGCGGCATTCGTCTCAGCGCCTGGCAGTTAGTATAGAAGCACTGTCTTTGACTTCTCTGGATGTTTCCCAGGCGAGCTATTGACAAGTAAATCCTAGACGCTCGATCTTGGTTACTTTCGCTTTCGCGGCTGGCAGCAAAGTTCAGAACCATGTTTCTGTGAATAACTCTTGAACCGTAAGTCACAGACGCTCGCTCTTGGCTGCATTCGTTTCAGCTCGTGGCAGCCAGTCTAAAAAAACACTATCTTGTACTTCTCTGGATGTTTCCCAGGCGAGCTATTGGCAGCATGTTCAAAACCACTGTTTCTGAGGCTAATTCTTGAACCGTAAGTCATAGACGCTCGATCTTGGCGGCATTCGTCTCAGCGCCTGGCAATTAGTATAGAAGCACTGTTTCCCACTGTTTCTGAGGCTAATTCTTGAACCGTAAGTCTTAGACGCTTGATCTTGGCGGCATTCGTCTCAGCGCCTGGCAATTAGTATAGAAGCACTGTCTTTGACTTATCTGAATGTTTCCCAGGCGAGCTATTGACAAGTAAATCCTAGACGCTCGATCTTGGTTACTTTCGCTTTCGCGGCTGGCAGCAAAGTTCAGAACCATGTTTCTGTGAATAACTCTTGAACCGTAAGTCACAGACGCTCGCTCTTGGCTGCATTCGTTTCAGCTCGTGGCAGCCAGTCTAAAAAAACACTATCTTGGACTTCTCTGGATGTTTCCCAGGCGAGCTATTGGCAGCATGTTCAAAACCACTGTTTCTGAGGCTAATTCTTGAACCGTAAGTCATAGACGCTCGATCTTGGCGGCATTCGTCTCAGCGCCTGGCAATTAGTATAGAAGCACTGTTTCCCACTGTTTCTGAGGCTAATTCTTGAACCGTAAGTCTTAGACGCTTGATCTTGGCGGCATTCGTCTCAGCGCCTGGCAATTAGTATAGAAGCACTGTCTTTGACTTATCTGAATGTTTCCCAGGCGAGCTATTCACAAGTAAATCCTAGACGCTCGATCTTGGTTACTTTCGCTTTCGCGGCTGGCAGCAAAGTTCAGAACCATGTTTCTGTGAATAACTCTTGAACCGTAAGTCATAGACGCTCGATCTTGGCGGCATTCGTCTCAGCGCCTGGCAATTAGTATAGAAGCACTGTTTCCCACTGTTTCTGAGGCGAATTCTTGAACCGTAAGTCATAGACGCTCGATCTTGGCGGCATTCGTCTCAGCGCCTGGCAATTAGTATAGAAGCACTGTCTTTGACTTCACTGGATGTTTCCCAGGCGAGCTATTGACAAGTAAATCCTAGACGCTCGATCTTGGTTATTTTCGCTTTCGCGGCTGGCAGCAAAGTTCAGAACCATGTTTCTGTGAATAACTCTTGAACCGTAAGTGACAGACGCTCGCTCTTGGCTGCATTCGTTTCAGCTCGTGGCAGTCAGTCTAAAAAACACTATCTTGGACTTCTCTGGATGTTTCCCAGGCGAGCTATTGGCAGCATGTTTAGAACCACTGTTTCTGAGGCTAATTCTTGAACCGTAAGTCATAGACGCTCGATCTTGGCGGCATTCGTCTCAGCACCTGGAAATTAGTATAGAAGCACTGTTTCCCACTGTTTCTGAGGCTAATTCTTGAACCGTAAGTCATAGACGCTCGATCTTGGCGGCATTCGTCTCAGCGCCTGGCAATTAGTATAGAAGCACTGTCTTTGACTTCACTGGATGTTTCCCTGGCGAGCTATTGACAAGTAAATCCTAGACGCTCGATCTTGGTTATTTTCGCTTTCGCGGCTGGCAGCAAAGTTCAGAACCATGTTTCTGTGAATAACTCTTGAACCGTAAGTCACAGACGCTCGCTCTTGGCTGCATTCGTTTCAGCTCGTGGCAGCCAGTCTAAAAAACACTATCTTGGACTTCTCTGGATGTTTCCCAGGCGAGCTATTAGCAGCATGTTCAGAACCACTGTTTCTGAGGCTAATTCTTGAACCGTAAGTCATAGACGCTCGATCTTGGCGGCATTCGTCTCAGCGCCTGGCAATTAGTATAGAAGCACTGTTTCCCACTGTTTCTGAGGCTAATTCTGGAACCGTAAGTCTTAGACGCTTGATCTTGGCGGCATTCGTCTCAGCGCCTGGCAATTAGTATAGAAGCACTGTCTTTGACTTATCTGAATGTTTCCCAGGCGAGCTATTCACAAGTAAATCCTAGACGCTCGATCTTGGTTACTTTCGCTTTCGCGGCTGGCAGCAAAGTTCAGAACCATGTTTCTGTGAATAACTCTTGAACCGTAAGTCATAGACGCTCGATCTTGGCGGCATTCGTCTCAGCGCCTGGCAATTAGTATAGAAGCACTGTTTCCCACTGTTTCTGAGGCGAATTCTTGAACCGTAAGTCATAGACGCTCGATCTTGGCGGCATTCGTCTCAGCGCCTGCCAATTAGTATAGAAGCACTGTCTTTGACTTCACTGGATGTTTCCCAGGCGAGCTATTGACAAGTAAATTCTAGACGCTCGATCTTGGTTATTTTCGCTTTCGCGGCTGGCAGCAAAGTTCAGAACCATGTTTCTGTGAATAACTCTTGAACCGTAAGTGACAGACGCTCGCTCTTGGCTGCATTCGTTTCAGCTCGTGGCAGTCAGTCTAAAAAACACTATCTTGGACTTCTCTGGATGTTTCCCAGGCGAGCTATTGGCAGCATGTTTAGAACCACTGTTTCTGAGGCTAATTCTTGAACCGTAAGTCATAGACGCTCGATCTTGGCGGCATTCGTCTCAGCACCTGGAAATTAGTATAGAAGCACTGTTTCCCACTGTTTCTGAGGCTAATTCTTGAACCGTAAGTCATAGACGCTCGATCTTGGCGGCATTCGTCTCAGCGCCTGGCAATTAGTATAGAAGCACTGTCTTTGACTTCACTGGATGTTTCCCTGGCGAGCTATTGACAAGTAAATCCTAGACGCTCGATCTTGGTTATTTTCGCTTTCGCGGCTGGCAGCAAAGTTCAGAACCATGTTTCTGTGAATAACTCTTGAACCGTAAGTCACAGACGCTCGCTCTTGGCTGCATTCGTTTCAGCTCGTGGCAGCCAGTCTAAAAAACACTATCTTGGACTTCTCTGGATGTTTCCCAGGCGAGCTATTAGCAGCATGTTCAGAACCACTGTTTCTGAGGCTAATTCTTGAACCGTAAGTCATAGACGCTCGATCTTGGCGGCATTCGTCTCAGCGCCTGGCAATTAGTATAGAAGCACTGTTTCCCACTGTTTCTGAGGCTAATTCTTGAACCGTAAGTCATAGACGCTCGATCTTGGCGGCATTCGTCTCAGCGCCTGGCAATTAGTATAGAAGCACTGTCTTTGACTTCACTGGATGTTTCCCTGGCGAGCTATTGACAAGTAAATCCTAGACGCTCGATCTTGGTTATTTTCGCTTTCGCGGCTGGCAGCAAAGTTCAGAACCATGTTTCTGTGAATAACTCTTGAACCGTAAGTCACAGACGCTCGCTCTTGGCTGCATTCGTTTCAGCTCGTGGCAGCCAGTCTAAAAAACACTATCTTGGACTTCTCTGGATGTTTCCCAGGCGAGCTATTAGCAGCATGTTCAGAACCACTGTTTCTGAGGCTAATTCTTGAACCGTAAGTCATAGACGCTCGATCTTGGCGGCATTCGTCTCAGCGCCTGGCAATTAGTATAGAAGCACTGTTTCCCACTGTTTCTGAGGCTAATTCTTGAACCGTAAGTCATAGACTCTCGATCTTGGCGGCATTCGTCTCAGCGCCTGGCAATTAGTATAGAAGCACTGTTTCCCACTGTTTCTGAGGCTAATTCTTGAACCGTAAGTCATAGACTCTCGATCTTGGCGGCATTCGTCTCAGCGCCTGGCAATTAGTATAGAAGCACTGTCTTTGACTTCACTGGATGTTTCCCAGGCGAGCTATTGACAAGTAAATCCTAGACGCTCGATCTTGGTTATTTTCGCTTTCGCGGCTGGCAGCAAAGTTCAGAACCATGTTTCTGTGAATAACTCTTGAACCGTAAGTCACAGACGCTCGCTCTTGGCTGCATTCGTTTCAGCTCGTGGCAGCCAGTCTAAAAAAAACACTATCTTGGACTTCTCTGGATGTTTCCCAGGCGAGCTATTGGCAGCATGTTCAGAACCACTGTTTCTGAGGCTAATTCTTGAACCGTAAGTCATAGACGCTCGATCTTGGCGGCATTCGTCTCAGCGCCTGGCAATTAGTATAGAAGCACTGTCTTTGACTTCTCTGGATGTTTCCCAGGCGAGCTATTGACAAGTAAATCCTAGACGCTCGATCTTGGTTACTTTCGCTTTCGCGGCTGGCAGCAAAGTTCAGAACCATGTTTCTGTGAATAACTCTTGAACCGTAAGTCACAGACGCTCGCTCTTGGCTGCATTCGTTTCAGCTCGTGGCAGCCAGTCTAAAAAAACACTATCTTGGACTTCTCTGGATGTTTCCCAGGCGAGCTATTGGCAGCATGTTCAAAACCACTGTTTCTGAGGCTAATTCTTGAACCGTAAGTCATAGACGCTCGATCTTGGCGGCATTCGTCTCAGCGCCTGGCAATTAGTATAGAAGCACTGTTTCCCACTGTTTCTGAGGCTAATTCTTGAACCGTAAGTCTTAGACGCTTGATCTTGGCGGCATTCGTCTCAGCGCCTGGCAATTAGTATAGAAGCACTGTCTTTGACTTATCTGAATGTTTCCCAGGCGAGCTATTCACAAGTAAATCCTAGACGCTCGATCTTGGTTACTTTCGCTTTCGCGGCTGGCAGCAAAGTTCAGAACCATGTTTCTGTGAATAACTCTTGAACCGTAAGTCATAGACGCTCGATCTTGGCGGCATTCGTCTCAGCGCCTGGCAATTAGTATAGAAGCACTGTTTCCCACTGTTTCTGAGGCGAATTCTTGAACCGTAAGTCATAGACGCTCGATCTTGGCGGCATTCGTCTCAGCGCCTGGCAATTAGTATAGAAGCACTGTCTTTGACTTCACTGGATGTTTCCCAGGCGAGCTATTGACAAGTAAATCCTAGACGCTCGATCTTGGTTATTTTCGCTTTCGCGGCTGGCAGCAAAGTTCAGAACCATGTTTCTGTGAATAACTCTTGAACCGTAAGTGACAGACGCTCGCTCTTGGCTGCATTCGTTTCAGCTCGTGGCAGTCAGTCTAAAAAACACTATCTTGGACTTCTCTGGATGTTTCCCAGGCGAGCTATTGGCAGCATGTTTAGAACCACTGTTTCTGAGGCTAATTCTTGAACCGTAAGTCATAGACGCTCGATCTTGGCGGCATTCGTCTCAGCACCTGGAAATTAGTATAGAAGCACTGTTTCCCACTGTTTCTGAGGCTAATTCTTGAACCGTAAGTCATAGACGCTCGATCTTGGCGGCATTCGTCTCAGCGCCTGGCAATTAGTATAGAAGCACTGTCTTTGACTTCACTGGATGTTTCCCTGGCGAGCTATTGACAAGTAAATCCTAGACGCTCGATCTTGGTTATTTTCGCTTTCGCGGCTGGCAGCAAAGTTCAGAACCATGTTTCTGTGAATAACTCTTGAACCGTAAGTCACAGACGCTCGCTCTTGGCTGCATTCGTTTCAGCTCGTGGCAGCCAGTCTAAAAAACACTATCTTGGACTTCTCTGGATGTTTCCCAGGCGAGCTATTAGCAGCATGTTCAGAACCACTGTTTCTGAGGCTAATTCTTGAACCGTAAGTCATAGACGCTCGATCTTGGCGGCATTCGTCTCAGCGCCTGGCAATTAGTATAGAAGCACTGTCTTTGACTTCTCTGGATGTTTCCCAGGCGAGCTATTGACAAGTAAATCCTAGACGCTCGATCTTGGTTACTTTCGCTTTCGCGGCTGGCAGCAAAGTTCAGAACCATGTTTCTGTGAATAACTCTTGAACCGTAAGTCACAGACGCTCGCTCTTGGCTGCATTCGTTTCAGCTCGTGGCAGCCAGTCTAAAAAAACACTATCTTGGACTTCTCTGGATGTTTCCCAGGCGAGCTATTGGCAGCATGTTCAAAACCACTGTTTCTGAGGCTAATTCTTGAACCGTAAGTCATAGACGCTCGATCTTGGCGGCATTCGTCTCAGCGCCTGGCAATTAGTATAGAAGCACTGTTTCCCACTGTTTCTGAGGCTAATTCTTGAACCGTAAGTCTTAGACGCTTGATCTTGGCGGCATTCGTCTCAGCGCCTGGCAATTAGTATAGAAGCACTGTCTTTGACTTATCTGAATGTTTCCCAGGCGAGCTATTCACAAGTAAATCCTAGACGCTCGATCTTGGTTACTTTCGCTTTCGCGGCTGGCAGCAAAGTTCAGAACCATGTTTCTGTGAATAACTCTTGAACCGTAAGTGACAGACGCTCGCTCTTGGCTGCATTCGTTTCAGCTCGTGGCAGTCAGTCTAAAAAACACTATCTTGGACTTCTCTGGATGTTTCCCAGGCGAGCTATTGGCAGCATGTTTAGAACCACTGTTTCTGAGGCTAATTCTTGAACCGTAAGTCATAGACGCTCGATCTTGGCGGCATTCGTCTCAGCACCTGGAAATTAGTATAGAAGCACTGTTTCCCACTGTTTCTGAGGCTAATTCTTGAACCGTAAGTCATAGACGCTCGATCTTGGCGGCATTCGTCTCAGCGCCTGGCAATTAGTATAGAAGCACTGTCTTTGACTTCACTGGATGTTTCCCTGGCGAGCTATTGACAAGTAAATCCTAGACGCTCGATCTTGGTTACTTTCGCTTTCGCGGCTGGCAGCAAAGTTCAGAACCATGTTTCTGTGAATAACTCTTGAACCGTAAGTCACAGACGCTCGCTCTTGGCTGCATTCGTTTCAGCTCGTGGCAGCCAGTCTAAAAACCACTATCTTGTACTTCTCTGGATGTTTCCCAGGCGAGCTATTGGCAGCATGTTCAGAACCACTGTTTCTGAGGCTAATTCTTGAACCGTAAGTCATAGACGCTCGATCTTGGCGGCATTCGTCTCAGCGCCTGGCAATTAGTATAGAAGCACTGTTTCCCACTGTTTCTGAGGCTAATTCTTGAACCGTAAGTCTTAGACGCTTGATCTTGGCGGCATTCGTCTCAGCGCCTGGCAATTAGTATAGAAGCACTGTCTTTGACTTATCTGAATGTTTCCCAGGCGAGCTATTGACAAGTAAATCCTAGACGCTCGATCTTGGTTACTTTCGCTTTCGCGGCTGGCAGCAAAGTTCAGAACCATGTTTCTGTGAATAACTCTTGAACCGTAAGTCACAGACGCTCGCTCTTGGCTGCATTCGTTTCAGCTCGTGGCAGCCAGTCTAAAAAAACACTATCTTGGACTTCTCTGGATGTTTCCCAGGCGAGCTATTGGCAGCATGTTCAAAACCACTGTTTCTGAGGCTAATTCTTGAACCGTAAGTCATAGACGCTCGATCTTGGCGGCATTCGTCTCAGCGCCTGGCAATTAGTATAGAAGCACTGTTTCCCACTGTTTCTGAGGCTAATTCTTGAACCGTAAGTCTTAGACGCTTGATCTTGGCGGCATTCGTCCCAGCGCCTGGCAATTAGTATAGAAGCACTGTCTTTGACTTATCTGAATGTTTCCCAGGCGAGCTATTCACAAGTAAATCCTAGACGCTCGATCTTGGTTACTTTCGCTTTCGCGGCTGGCAGCAAAGTTCAGAACCATGTTTCTGTGAATAACTCTTGAACCGTAAGTCATAGACGCTCGATCTTGGCGGCATTCGTCTCAGCGCCTGGCAATTAGTATAGAAGCACTGTTTCCCACTGTTTCTGAGGCGAATTCTTGAACCGTAAGTCATACACGCTCGATCTTGGCGGCATTCGTCTCAGCGCCTGGCAATTAGTATAGAAGCACTGTCTTTGACTTCTCTGGATGTTTCCCAGGCGAGCTATTGACAAGTAAATCCTAGACGCTCGATCTTGGTTATTTTCGCTTTCGCGGCTGGCAGCAAAGTTCCGAACCATGTTTCTGTGAATAACTCTTGAACCGTAAGTCACAGACGCTCGCTCTTGGCTGCATTCGTTTCAGCTCGTGGCAGCCAGTCTAAAAAACACTATCTTGGACTTCTCTGGATTTTTCCCAGGCGAGCTATTGGCAGCATGTTCAGAACCACTGTTTCTGAGGCTAATTCTTGAACCGTAAGTCATAGACGCTCGATCTTGGCGGCATTCGTCTCAGCGCCTGGCAATTAGTATAGAAGCACTGTTTCCCACTGTTTCTGAGGCTAATTCTTGAACCGTAAGTCATAGACGCTCGATCTTGGCGGCATTCGTCTCAGCGCCTGGCAATTAGTATAGAAGCACTGTCTTTGACTTCACTGGATGTTTCCCTGGCGAGCTATTGACAAGTAAATCCTAGACGCTCGATCTTGGTTATTTTCGCTTTCGCGGCTGGCAGCAAAGTTCAGAACCATGTTTCTGTGAATAACTCTTGAACCGTAAGTCACAGACGCTCGCTCTTGGCTGCATTCGTTTCAGCTCGTGGCAGCCAGTCTAAAAAACACTATCTTGGACTTCTCTGGATGTTTCCCAGGCGAGCTATTAGCAGCATGTTCAGAACCACTGTTTCTGAGGCTAATTCTTGAACCGTAAGTCATAGACGCTCGATCTTGGCGGCATTCGTCTCAGCGCCTGGCAATTAGTATAGAAGCACTGTCTTTGACTTCTCTGGATGTTTCCCAGGCGAGCTATTGACAAGTAAATCCTAGACGCTCGATCTTGGTTACTTTCGCTTTCGCGGCTGGCAGCAAAGTTCAGAACCATGTTTCTGTGAATAACTCTTGAACCGTAAGTCAAAGACGCTCGCTCTTGGCTGCATTCGTTTCAGCTCGTGGCAGCCAGTCTAAAAAAACACTATCTTGGACTTCTCTGGATGTTTCCCAGGCGAGCTATTGGCAGCATGTTCAAAACCACTGTTTCTGAGGCTAATTCTTGAACCGTAAGTCATAGACGCTCGATCTTGGCGGCATTCGTCTCAGCGCCTGGCAATTAGTATAGAAGCACTGTTTCCCACTGTTTCTGAGGCTAATTCTTGAACCGTAAGTCTTAGACGCTTGATCTTGGCGGCATTCGTCTCAGCGCCTGGCAATTAGTATAGAAGCACTGTCTTTGACTTCTCTGAAGGTTTCCCAGGCGAGCTATTGACAAGTAAATCCTAGACGCTCGATCTTGGTTATTTTCGCTTTCGCGGCTGGCAGCAAAGTTCAGAACCATGTTTCTGTGAATAACTCTTGAACCGTAAGTGACAGACGCTCGCTCTTGGCTGCATTCGTTTCAGCTCGTGGCAGTCAGTCTAAAAAACACTATCTTGGACTTCTCTGGATGTTTCCCAGGCGAGCTATTGGCAGCATGTTTAGAACCACTGTTTCTGAGGCTAATTCTTGAACCGTAAGTCATAGACGCTCGATCTTGGCGGCATTCGTCTCAGCACCTGGAAATTAGTATAGAAGCACTGTTTCCCACTGTTTCTGAGGCTAATTCTTGAACCGTAAGTCATAGACGCTCGATCTTGGCGGCATTCGTCTCAGCGCCTGGCAATTAGTATAGAAGCACTGTCTTTGACTTCACTGGATGTTTCCCTGGCGAGCTATTGACAAGTAAATCCTAGACGCTCGATCTTGGTTATTTTCGCTTTCGCGGCTGGCAGCAAAGTTCAGAACCATGTTTCTGTGAATAACTCTTGAACCGTAAGTCACAGACGCTCGCTCTTGGCTGCATTCGTTTCAGCTCGTGGCAGCCAGTCTAAAAAACACTATCTTGGACTTCTCTGGATGTTTCCCAGGCGAGCTATTAGCAGCATGTTCAGAACCACTGTTTCTGAGGCTAATTCTTGAACCGTAAGTCATAGACGCTCGATCTTGGCGGCATTCGTCTCAGCGCCTGGCAATTAGTATAGAAGCACTGTTTCCCACTGTTTCTGAGGCTAATTCTGGAACCGTAAGTCTTAGACGCTTGATCTTGGCGGCATTCGTCTCAGCGCCTGGCAATTAGTATAGAAGCACTGTCTTTGACTTATCTGAATGTTTCCCAGGCGAGCTATTCACAAGTAAATCCTAGACGCTCGATCTTGGTTACTTTCGCTTTCGCGGCTGGCAGCAAAGTTCAGAACCATGTTTCTGTGAATAACTCTTGAACCGTAAGTCATAGACGCTCGATCTTGGCGGCATTCGTCTCAGCGCCTGGCAATTAGTATAGAAGCACTGTTTCCCACTGTTTCTGAGGCGAATTCTTGAACCGTAAGTCATAGACGCTCGATCTTGGCGGCATTCGTCTCAGCGCCTGGCAATTAGTATAGAAGCACTGTCTTTGACTTCACTGGATGTTTCCCAGGCGAGCTATTGACAAGTAAATTCTAGACGCTCGATCTTGGTTATTTTCGCTTTCGCGGCTGGCAGCAAAGTTCAGAACCATGTTTCTGTGAATAACTCTTGAACCGTAAGTGACAGACGCTCGCTCTTGGCTGCATTCGTTTCAGCTCGTGGCAGTCAGTCTAAAAAACACTATCTTGGACTTCTCTGGATGTTTCCCAGGCGAGCTATTGGCAGCATGTTTAGAACCACTGTTTCTGAGGCTAATTCTTGAACCGTAAGTCATAGACGCTCGATCTTGGCGGCATTCGTCTCAGCACCTGGAAATTAGTATAGAAGCACTGTTTCCCACTGTTTCTGAGGCTAATTCTTGAACCGTAAGTCATAGACGCTCGATCTTGGCGGCATTCGTCTCAGCGCCTGGCAATTAGTATAGAAGCACTGTCTTTGACTTCACTGGATGTTTCCCTGGCGAGCTATTGACAAGTAAATCCTAGACGCTCGATCTTGGTTATTTTCGCTTTCGCGGCTGGCAGCAAAGTTCAGAACCATGTTTCTGTGAATAACTCTTGAACCGTAAGTCACAGACGCTCGCTCTTGGCTGCATTCGTTTCAGCTCGTGGCAGCCAGTCTAAAAAACACTATATTGGACTTCTCTGGATGTTTCCCAGGCGAGCTATTAGCAGCATGTTCAGAACCACTGTTTCTGAGGCTAATTCTTGAACCGTAAGTCATAGATGCTCGATCTTGGCGGCATTCGTCTCAGCGCCTGGCAATTAGTATAGAAGCACTGTTTCCCACTGTTTCTGAGGCTAATTCTTGAACCGTAAGTCTTAGACGCTTGATCTTGGCGGCATTCGTCTCAGCGCCTGGCAATTAGTATAGAAGCACTGTCTTTGACTTCTCTGGATTTTTCCCAGGCGAGCTATTGACAAGTAAATCCTAGACGCTCGATCTTGGTTATTTTCGCTTTCGCGGCTGGCAGCAAAGTTCCGAACCATGTTTCTGTGAATAACTCTTGAACCGTAAGTCACAGACGCTCGCTCTTGGCTGCATTCGTTTCAGCTCGTGGCAGCCAGTCTAAAAAACACTATATTGGACTTCTCTGGATGTTTCCCAGGCGAGCTATTAGCAGCATGTTCAGAACCACTGTTTCTGAGGCTAATTCTTGAACCGTAAGTCATAGATGCTCGATCTTGGCGGCATTCGTCTCAGCGCCTGGCAATTAGTATAGAAGCACTGTTTCCCACTGTTTCTGAGGCTAATTCTTGAACCGTAAGTCTTAGACGCTTGATCTTGGCGGCATTCGTCTCAGCGCCTGGCAATTAGTATAGAAGCACTGTCTTTGACTTCTCTGGATTTTTCCCAGGCGAGCTATTCACAAGTAAATCCTAGACGCTCGATCTTGGTAACTTTCGCTTTCGCGGCTGGCAGCAAAGTTCAGAACCATGTTTCTGTGAATAACTCTTGAACCGTAAGTCACAGACGCTCGCTCTTGGCTGCATTCGTTTCAGCTCGTAGCAGCCAGTCTAAAAAACACTATATTGGACTTCTCTGGATGTTTCCCAGGCGAGCTATTGGCAGCATGTTCAAAACCACTGTTTCTGAGGCTAATTCTTGAACCGTAAGTCATAGACGCTCGATCTTGGCGGCATTCGTCTCAGCGCCTGGCAATTAGTATAGAAGCACTGTTTCCCACTGTTTCTGAGGCTAATTCTTGAACCGTAAGTCTTAGACGCTTGATCTTGGCGGCATTCGTCTCAGCGCCTGGCAATTAGTATAGAAGCACTGTCTTTGACTTCTCTGGATGTTTCCCAGACGAGCTATTCACAAGTAAATCCTAGACGCTCGATCTTGGTTACTTTCGCTTTCGCGGCTGGCAGCAAAGTTCAGAACCATGTTTCTGTGAATAACTCTTGAACCGTAAGTCACAGACGCTCGCTCTTGGCTGCATTCGTTTCAGCTCGTGGCAGCCAGTCTAAAAAACACTATCTTGGACTTCTCTGGATGTTTCCCAGGCGAGCTATTGGCAGCATGTTCAGAACCACTGTTTCTGAGGCTAATTCTTGAACCGTAAGTCATAGACGCTCGATCTTGGCGGCATTCGTCTCAGCGCCTGGCAATTAGTATAGAAGCACTGTTTCCCACTGTTTCTGAGGCTAATTCTTGAACCGTAAGTCTTAGACGCTTGATCTTGGCGGCATTCGTCTCAGCGCCTGGCAATTAGTATAGAAGCACTGTCTTTGACTTATCTGAAAGTTTCCCAGGCGAGCTATTCACAAGTAAATCCTAGACGCTCGATCTTGGTTACTTTCGCTTTCGCGGCTGGCAGCAAAGTTCAGAACCATGTTTCTGTGAATAACTCTTGAACCGTAAGTCACAGACGCTCGCTCTTGGCTGCATTCGTTTCAGCTCGTGGCAGCCAGTCTAAAAAACACTATCTTGGACTTCTCTGGATGTTTCCCAGGCGAGCTATTGGCAGCATGTTCAGAACCACTGTTTCTGAGGCTAATTCTTGAACCGTAAGTCATAGACGCTCGATCTTGGCGGCATTCGTCTCAGCGCCTGGCAATTAGTATAGAAGCACTGTTTCCCACTGTTTCTGAGGCTAATTCTTGAACCGTAAGTCATAGACGCTCGATCTTGGCGGCATTCGTCTCAGCGCCTGGCAATTAGTATAGAAGCACTGTCTTTGACTTCTCTGGATGTTTCCCATGCGAGCTATTGACAAGTAAATCCTAGACGCTCGATCTTGGTTACTTTCGCTTTCGCGGCTGGCAGCAAAGTTCAGAACCATGTTTCTGTGAATAACTCTTGAACCGTAAGTCACAGACGCTCGCTCTTGGCTGCATTCGTTTCAGCTCGTGGCAGCCAGTCTAAAAAAACACTATCTTGGACTTCTCTGGATGTTTCCCAGGCGAGCTATTGGCAGCCGGTTCAAAACCACTGTTTCTGAGGCTAATTCTTGAACCGTAAGTCATAGACGCTCGATCTTGGCGGCATTCGTCTCAGCGCCTGGCAATTAGTATAGAAGCACTGTTTCCCACTGTTTCTGAGGCTAATTCTTGAACCGTAAGTCTTAGACGCTTGATCTTGGCGGCATTCGTCTCAGCGCCTGGCAATTAGCATAGAAGCACTGTCTTTGACTTATCTGAAAGTTTCCCAGGCGAGCTATTCACAAGTAAATCCTAGACGCTCGATCTTGGTTACTTTCGCTTTCGCGGCTGGCAGCAAAGTTCAGAACCATGTTTCTGTGAATAACTCTTGAACCGTAAGTGACAGACGCTCGCTCTTGGCTGCATTCGTTTCAGCTCGTGGCAGTCAGTCTAAAAAACACTATCTTGGACTTCTCTGGATGTTTCCCAGACGAGCTATTGGCAGCATGTTTAGAACCACTGTTTCTGAGGCTAATTCTTGAACCGTAAGTCAGACGCTCGATCTTGGCGGCATTCGTCTCAGCACCTGGAAATTAGTATAGAAGCACTGTTTCCCACTGTTTCTGAGGCTAATTCTTGAACCGTAAGTCATAGACTCTCGATCTTGGCGGCATTCGTCTCAGCGCCTGGCAATTAGTATAGAAGCACTGTCTTTGACTTCACTGGATGTTTCCCAGGCGAGCTATTGACAAGTAAATCCTAGACGCTCGATCTTGGTTATTTTCGCTTTCGCGGCTGGCAGCAAAGTTCAGAACCATGTTTCTGTGAATAACTCTTGAACCGTAAGTCACAGACGCTCGCTCTTGGCTGCATTCGTTTCAGCTCGTGGCAGCCAGTCTAAAAAAAACACTATCTTGGACTTCTCTGGATGTTTCCCAGGCGAGCTATTGGCAGCATGTTCAGAACCACTGTTTCTGAGGCTAATTCTTGAACCGTAAGTCATAGACGCTCGATCTTGGCGGCATTCGTCTCAGCGCCTGGCAATTAGTATAGAAGCACTATTTCCCACTGTTTCTGAGGCGAATTCTTGAACCGTAAGTCATAGACGCTCGATCTTGGCGGCATTCGTCTCAGCGCCTGGCAATTAGTAGAGGAGCACTGTCTTTGACTTCACTGGATGTTTCCCAGGCGAGCTATTGACAAGTAAATCCTAGACGCTCGATCTTGGTTATTTTCGCTTTCGCGGCTGGCAGCAAAGTTCAGAACCATGTTTCTGTGAATAACTCTTTAACCGTAAGTGACAGACGCTCGCTCTTGGCTGCATTCGTTTCAGCTCGTGGCAGTCAGTCTAAAAAACACTATCTTGGACTTCTCTGGATGTTTCCCAGGCGAGCTATTGGCAGCATGTTTAGAACCACTGTTTCTGAGGCTAATTCTTGAACCGTAAGTCATAGACGCTCGATCTTGGCGGCATTCGTCTCAGCACCTGGAAATTAGTATAGAAGCACTGTTTCCCACTGTTTCTGAGGCTAATTCTTGAACCGTAAGTCATAGACGCTCGATCTTGGCGGCATTCGTCTCAGCGCCTGGCAATTAGTATAGAAGCACTGTCTTTGACTTCACTGGATGTTTCCCAGGCGAGCTATTGACAAGTAAATCCTAGACGCTCGATCTTGGTTATTTTCGCTTTCGCGGCTGGCAGCAAAGTTCAGAACCATGTTTCTGTGAATAACTCTTGAACCGTAAGTCACAGACGCTCGCTCTTGGCTGCATTCGTTTCAGCTCGTGGCAGCCAGTCTAAAAACACTATCTTGGACTTCTCTGGATGTTTCCCAGGCGAGCTATTAGCAGCATGTTCAGAACCACTGTTTCTGAGGCTAATTCTTGAACCGTAAGTCATAGACGCTCGATCTTGGCGGCATTCGTCTCAGCGCCTGGCAATTAGTATAGAAGCACTGTTTCCCACTGTTTCTGAGGCTAATTCTTGAACCGTAAGTCTAAGACGCTTGATCTTGGCGGCATTCGTCTCAGCGCCTGGCAATTAGTATAGAAGCACTGTCTTTGATTTCTCTGGATGTTTCCCAGGCGAGCTATTCACAAGTAAATCCTAGACGCTCGATCTTGGTTACTTTCGCTTTCGCGGCTGGCAGCAAAGTTCAGAACCATGTTTCTGTGAATAACTCTTGAACCGTAAGTCACAGACGCTCGCTCTTGGCTGCATTCGTTTCAGCTCGTGGCAGCCAGTCTAAAAAAACACTATCTTGGACTTCTCTGGAGGTTTCCCAGGCGAGCTATTGGCAGCATGTTCAAAACCACTGTTTCTGAGGCTAATTCTTGAACCGTAAGTCATAGACGCTCGATCTTGGCGGCATTCGTCTCAGCGCCTGGCAATTAGTATAGAAGCACTGTTTCCCACTGTTTCTGAGGCTAATTCTTGAACCGTAAGTCTTAGACGCTTGATCTTGGCGGCATTCGTCTCAGCGCCTGGCAATTAGTATAGAAGCACTGTCTTTGACTTATCTGAAAGTTTCCCAGGCGAGCTATTCACAAGTAAATCCTAGACGCTCGATCTTGGTTACTTTCGCTTTCGCGGCTGGCAGCAAAGTTCAGAACCATGTTTCTGTGAATAACTTTTGAACCGTAAGTCACAGACGCTCGCTCTTGGCTGCATTCGTTTCAGCTCGTGGCAGCCAGTCTAAAAAAAACACTATCTTGGACTTCTCTGGATGTTTCCCAGGCGAGCTATTGGCAGCATGTTCAGAACCACTGTTTCTGAGGCTAATTCTTGAACCGTAAGTCATAGACGCTCGATCTTGGCGGCATTCGTCTCAGCGCCTGGCAATTAGTATAGAAGCACTGTTTCCCACTGTTTCTGAGGCTAATTCTTGAACCGTAAGTCTTAAACGCTTGATCTTGGCGGCATTCGTCTCAGCGCCTGGCAATTAGTATAGAAGCACTGTCTTTGACTTATCTGAAAGTTTCCCAGGCGAGCTATTCACAAGTAAATCCTAGACGCTCGATTTTGGTTATTTTCGCTTTCGCGGCTGGCAGCAAAGTTCCGAACCATGTTTATGTGAATAACTCTTGAACCGTAAGTCACAGACGCTCGCTCTTGGCTGCATTCGTTTCAGCTCGTGGCAGCCAGTCTAAAAAACACTATCTTGGACTTCTCTGGATGTTTCCCAGGCGAGCTATTGGCAGCATGTTTTGAACCACTGTTTCTGAGGCTAATTCTTGAACCGTAAGTCATAGACGCTCGATCTTGCCGGCATTCGTCTCAGCGCCTGGCAATTAGTATAGAAGCACTGTTTCCCACTGTTTCTGAGGCTAATTCTTGAACCGTAAGTCTTAGACGCTAGATCTTGGCGGCATTCGTCTCAGCGCCTGGCAATTAGTATAGAAGCACTGTCTTTGACTTCTCTGGATGTTTCCCAGGCGAGCTATTCACAAGTAAATCCTAGACGCTCGATCTTGGTTACTTTCGCTTTCGCGGCTGGCAGCAAAGTTCAGAACCATTTTTCTGTGAATAACTCTTGAATCGTAAGTCACAGACGCTCGCTCTTGGTTGCATTCGTTTCAGCTCGTGGCAGCCAGTCTAAAAAACACTATATTGGACTTCTCTGGATGTTTCCCAGGCGAGCTATTAGCAGCATGTTCAGAACCACTGTTTCTGAGGCTAATTCTTGAACCGTAAGTCATAGACGCTCGATCTTGGCGGCATTCGTCTCAGCGCCTGGCAATTAGTATAGAAGCACTGTTTCCCACTGTTTCTGAGGCTAATTCTTGAACCGTAAGTCTTAGACGCTTGATCTTGGCGGCATTCGTCTCAGCGCCTGGCAATTAGTATAGAAGCACTGTCTTTGACTTCTCTGGATGTTTCCCAGACGAGCTATTCACAAGTAAATCCTAGACGCTCGATCTTGGTTACTTTCGCTTTCGCGGCTGGCAGCAAAGTTCAGAACCATGTTTCTGTGAATAACTCTTGAACCGTAAGTCACAGACGCTCGCTCTTGGCTGCATTCGTTTCAGCTCGTGGCAGCCAGTCTAAAAAACACTATCTTGGACTTCTCTGGATGTTTCCCAGGCGAGCTATTGGCAGCATGTTCAGAACCACTGTTTCTGAGGCTAATTCTTGAACCGTAAGTCATAGACGCTCGATCTTGGCGGCATTCGTCTCAGCGCCTGGCAATTAGTATAGAAGCACTGTTTCCCACTGTTTCTGAGGCTAATTCTTGAACCGTAAGTCTTAGACGCTTGATCTTGGCGGCATTCGTCTCAGCGCCTGGCAATTAGTATAGAAGCACTGTCTTTGACTTATCTGAAAGTTTCCCAGGCGAGCTATTCACAAGTAAATCCTAGACGCTCGATCTTGGTTACTTTCGCTTTCGCGGCTGGCAGCAAAGTTCAGAACCATGTTTCTGTGAATAACTCTTGAACCGTAAGTCACAGACGCTCGCTCTTGGCTGCATTCGTTTCAGCTCGTGGCAGCCAGTCTAAAAAACACTATCTTGGACTTCTCTGGATGTTTCCCAGGCGAGCTATTGGCAGCATGTTCAGAACCACTGTTTCTGAGGCTAATTCTTGAACCGTAAGTCATAGACGCTCGATCTTGGCGGCATTCGTCTCAGCGCCTGGCAATTAGTATAGAAGCACTGTTTCCCACTGTTTCTGAGGCTAATTCTTGAACCGTAAGTCATAGACGCTCGATCTTGGCGGCATTCGTCTCAGCGCCTGGCAATTAGTATAGAAGCACTGTCTTTGACTTCTCTGGATGTTTCCCATGCGAGCTATTGACAAGTAAATCCTAGACGCTCGATCTTGGTTACTTTCGCTTTCGCGGCTGGCAGCAAAGTTCAGAACCATGTTTCTGTGAATAACTCTTGAACCGTAAGTCACAGACGCTCGCTCTTGGCTGCATTCGTTTCAGCTCGTGGCAGCCAGTCTAAAAAAACACTATCTTGGACTTCTCTGGATGTTTCCCAGGCGAGCTATTGGCAGCCGGTTCAAAACCACTGTTTCTGAGGCTAATTCTTGAACCGTAAGTCATAGACGCTCGATCTTGGCGGCATTCGTCTCAGCGCCTGGCAATTAGTATAGAAGCACTGTTTCCCACTGTTTCTGAGGCTAATTCTTGAACCGTAAGTCTTAGACGCTTGATCTTGGCGGCATTCGTCTCAGCGCCTGGCAATTAGCATAGAAGCACTGTCTTTGACTTATCTGAAAGTTTCCCAGGCGAGCTATTCACAAGTAAATCCTAGACGCTCGATCTTGGTTACTTTCGCTTTCGCGGCTGGCAGCAAAGTTCAGAACCATGTTTCTGTGAATAACTCTTGAACCGTAAGTGACAGACGCTCGCTCTTGGCTGCATTCGTTTCAGCTCGTGGCAGTCAGTCTAAAAAACACTATCTTGGACTTCTCTGGATGTTTCCCAGACGAGCTATTGGCAGCATGTTTAGAACCACTGTTTCTGAGGCTAATTCTTGAACCGTAAGTCATAGACGCTCGATCTTGGCGGCATTCGTCTCAGCACCTGGAAATTAGTATAGAAGCACTGTTTCCCACTGTTTCTGAGGCTAATTCTTGAACCGTAAGTCATAGACTCTCGATCTTGGCGGCATTCGTCTCAGCGCCTGGCAATTAGTATGGAAGCACTGTCTTTGACTTCACTGGATGTTTCCCAGGCGAGCTATTGACAAGTAAATCCTAGACGCTCGATCTTGGTTATTTTCGCTTTCGCGGCTGGCAGCAAAGTTCAGAACCATGTTTCTGTGAATAACTCTTGAACCGTAAGTCACAGACGCTCGCTCTTGGCTGCATTCGTTTCAGCTCGTGGCAGCCAGTCTAAAAAAAACACTATCTTGGACTTCTCTGGATGTTTGCCAGGCGAGCTATTGGCAGCATGTTCAGAACCACTGTTTCTGAGGCTAATTCTTGAACCGTAAGTCATAGACGCTCGATCTTGGCGGCATTCGTCTCAGCGCCTGGCAATTAGTATAGAAGCACTGTCTTTGACTTCTCTGGATGTTTCCCAGGCGAGCTATTGACAAGTAAATCCTAGACGCTCGATCTTGGTTACTTTCGCTTTCGCGGCTGGCAGCAAAGTTCAGAACCATGTTTCTGTGAATAACTCTTGAACCGTAAGTCACAGACGCTCGCTCTTGGCTGCATTCGTTTCAGCTCGTGGCAGCCAGTCTAAAAAAACACTATCTTGGACTTCTCTGGATGTTTCCCAGGCGAGCTATTGGCAGCATGTTCAAAACCACTGTTTCTGAGGCTAATTCTTGAACCGTAAGTCATAGACGCTCGATCTTGGCGGCATTCGTCTCAGCGCCTGGCAATTAGTATAGAAGCACTGTTTCCCACTGTTTCTGAGGCTAATTCTTGAACCGTAAGTCTTAGACGCTTGATCTTGGCGGCATTCGTCTCAGCGCCTGGCAATTAGTATAGAAGCACTGTCTTTGACTTATCTGAATGTTTCCCAGGCGAGCTATTCACAAGTAAATCCTAGACGCTCGATCTTGGTTACTTTCGCTTTCGCGGCTGGCAGCAAAGTTCAGAACCATGTTTCTGTGAATAACTCTTGAACCGTAAGTCATAGACGCTCGATCTTGGCGGCATTCGTCTCAGCGCCTGGCAATTAGTATAGAAGCACTGTTTCCCACTGTTTCTGAGGCTAATTCTTGAACCGTAAGTCATAGACGCTCGATCTTGGCGGCATTCGTCTCAGCGCCTGGCAATTAGTATAGAAGCACTGTTTCCCACTGTTTCTGAGGCTAATTCTTGAACCGTAAGTCATAGACGCTCGATCTTGGCGGCATTCGTCTCAGCGCCTGGCAATTAGTATAGAAGCACTGTCTTTGACTTCTCTGGATGTTTCCCATGCGAGCTATTGACAAGTAAATCCTAGACGCTCGATCTTGGTTACTTTCGCTTTCGCGGCTGGCAGCAAAGTTCAGAACCATGTTTCTGTGAATAACTCTTGAACCGTAAGTCACAGACGCTCGCTCTTGGCTGCATTCGTTTCAGCTCGTGGCAGCCAGTCTAAAAAAACACTATCTTGGACTTCTCTGGATGTTTCCCAGGCGAGCTATTGGCAGCCGGTTCAAAACCACTGTTTCTGAGGCTAATTCTTGAACCGTAAGTCATAGACGCTCGATCTTGGCGGCATTCGTCTCAGCGCCTGGCAATTAGTATAGAAGCACTGTTTCCCACTGTTTCTGAGGCTAATTCTTGAACCGTAAGTCATAGACGCTCGATCTTGGCGGCATTCGTCTCAGCGCCTGGCAATTAGTATAGAAGCACTGTCTTTGACTTCTCTGGATGTTTCCCATGCGAGCTATTGACAAGTAAATCCTAGACGCTCGATCTTGGTTACTTTCGCTTTCGCGGCTGGCAGCAAAGTTCAGAACCATGTTTCTGTGAATAACTCTTGAACCGTAAGTCACAGACGCTCGCTCTTGGCTGCATTCGTTTCAGCTCGTGGCAGCCAGTCTAAAAAAACACTATCTTGGACTTCTCTGGATGTTTCCCAGGCGAGCTATTGGCAGCCGGTTCAAAACCACTGTTTCTGAGGCTAATTCTTGAACCGTAAGTCATAGACGCTCGATCTTGGCGGCATTCGTCTCAGCGCCTGGCAATTAGTATAGAAGCACTGTTTCCCACTGTTTCTGAGGCTAATTCTTGAACCGTAAGTCTTAGACGCTTGATCTTGGCGGCATTCGTCTCAGCGCCTGGCAATTAGCATAGAAGCACTGTCTTTGACTTATCTGAAAGTTTCCCAGGCGAGCTATTCACAAGTAAATCCTAGACGCTCGATCTTGGTTACTTTCGCTTTCGCGGCTGGCAGCAAAGTTCAGAACCATGTTTCTGTGAATAACTCTTGAACCGTAAGTGACAGACGCTCGCTCTTGGCTGCATTCGTTTCAGCTCGTGGCAGTCAGTCTAAAAAACACTATCTTGGACTTCTCTGGATGTTTCCCAGACGAGCTATTGGCAGCATGTTTAGAACCACTGTTTCTGAGGCTAATTCTTGAACCGTAAGTCATAGACGCTCGATCTTGGCGGCATTCGTCTCAGCACCTGGAAATTAGTATAGAAGCACTGTTTCCCACTGTTTCTGAGGCTAATTCTTGAACCGTAAGTCATAGACTCTCGATCTTGGCGGCATTCGTCTCAGCGCCTGGCAATTAGTATAGAAGCACTGTCTTTGACTTCACTGGATGTTTCCCAGGCGAGCTATTGACAAGTAAATCCTAGACGCTCGATCTTGGTTATTTTCGCTTTCGCGGCTGGCAGCAAAGTTCAGAACCATGTTTCTGTGAATAACTCTTGAACCGTAAGTCACAGACGCTCGCTCTTGGCTGCATTCGTTTCAGCTCGTGGCAGCCAGTCTAAAAAAAACACTATCTTGGACTTCTCTGGATGTTTGCCAGGCGAGCTATTGGCAGCATGTTCAGAACCACTGTTTCTGAGGCTAATTCTTGAACCGTAAGTCATAGACGCTCGATCTTGGCGGCATTCGTCTCAGCGCCTGGCAATTAGTATAGAAGCACTGTCTTTGACTTCTCTGGATGTTTCCCAGGCGAGCTATTGACAAGTAAATCCTAGACGCTCGATCTTGGTTACTTTCGCTTTCGCGGCTGGCAGCAAAGTTCAGAACCATGTTTCTGTGAATAACTCTTGAACCGTAAGTCACAGACGCTCGCTCTTGGCTGCATTCGTTTCAGCTCGTGGCAGCCAGTCTAAAAAAACACTATCTTGGACTTCTCTGGATGTTTCCCAGGCGAGCTATTGGCAGCATGTTCAAAACCACTGTTTCTGAGGCTAATTCTTGAACCGTAAGTCATAGACGCTCGATCTTGGCGGCATTCGTCTCAGCGCCTGGCAATTAGTATAGAAGCACTGTTTCCCACTGTTTCTGAGGCTAATTCTTGAACCGTAAGTCTTAGACGCTTGATCTTGGCGGCATTCGTCTCAGCGCCTGGCAATTAGTATAGAAGCACTGTCTTTGACTTATCTGAATGTTTCCCAGGCGAGCTATTCACAAGTAAATCCTAGACGCTCGATCTTGGTTACTTTCGCTTTCGCGGCTGGCAGCAAAGTTCAGAACCATGTTTCTGTGAATAACTCTTGAACCGTAAGTCATAGACGCTCGATCTTGGCGGCATTCGTCTCAGCGCCTGGCAATTAGTATAGAAGCACTGTTTCCCACTGTTTCTGAGGCGAATTCTTGAACCGTAAGTCATAGACGCTCGATCTTGGCGGCATTCGTCTCAGCGCCTGGCAATTAGTATAGAAGCACTGTCTTTGACTTCACTGGATGTTTCCCAGGCGAGCTATTGACAAGTAAATCCTAGACGCTCGATCTTGGTTATTTTCGCTTTCGCGGCTGGCAGCAAAGTTCAGAACCATGTTTCTGTGAATAACTCTTGAACCGTAAGTGACAGACGCTCGCTCTTGGCTGCATTCGTTTCAGCTCGTGGCAGTCAGTCTAAAAAACACTATCTTGGACTTCTCTGGATGTTTCCCAGGCGAGCTATTGGCAGCATGTTTAGAACCACTGTTTCTGAGGCTAATTCTTGAACCGTAAGTCATAGACGCTCGATCTTGGCGGCATTCGTCTCAGCACCTGGAAATTAGTATAGAAGCACTGTTTCCCACTGTTTCTGAGGCTAATTCTTGAACCGTAAGTCATAGACGCTCGATCTTGGCGGCATTCGTCTCAGCGCCTGGCAATTAGTATAGAAGCACTGTCTTTGACTTCACTGGATGTTTCCCTGGCGAGCTATTGACAAGTAAATCCTAGACGCTCGATCTTGGTTATTTTCGCTTTCGCGGCTGGCAGCAAAGTTCAGAACCATGTTTCTGTGAATAACTCTTGAACCGTAAGTCACAGACGCTCGCTCTTGGCTGCATTCGTTTCAGCTCGTGGCAGCCAGTCTAAAAAACACTATCTTGGACTTCTCTGGATGTTTCCCAGGCGAGCTATTAGCAGCATGTTCAGAACCACTGTTTCTGAGGCTAATTCTTGAACCGTAAGTCATAGACGCTCGATCTTGGCGGCATTCGTCTCAGCGCCTGGCAATTAGTATAGAAGCACTGTCTTTGACTTCTCTGGATGTTTCCCAGGCGAGCTATTGACAAGTAAATCCTAGACGCTCGATCTTGGTTACTTTCGCTTTCGCGGCTGGCAGCAAAGTTCAGAACCATGTTTCTGTGAATAACTCTTGAACCGTAAGTCACAGACGCTCGCTCTTGGCTGCATTCGTTTCAGCTCGTGGCAGCCAGTCTAAAAAAACACTATCTTGGACTTCTCTGGATGTTTCCCAGGCGAGCTATTGGCAGCATGTTCAAAACCACTGTTTCTGAGGCTAATTCTTGAACCGTAAGTCATAGACGCTCGATCTTGGCGGCATTCGTCTCAGCGCCTGGCAATTAGTATAGAAGCACTGTTTCCCACTGTTTCTGAGGCTAATTCTTGAACCGTAAGTCTTAGACGCTTGATCTTGGCGGCATTCGTCTCAGCGCCTGGCAATTAGTATAGAAGCACTGTCTTTGACTTATCTGAATGTTTCCCAGGCGAGCTATTCACAAGTAAATCCTAGACGCTCGATCTTGGTTACTTTCGCTTTCGCGGCTGGCAGCAAAGTTCAGAACCATGTTTCTGTGAATAACTCTTGAACCGTAAGTGACAGACGCTCGCTCTTGGCTGCATTCGTTTCAGCTCGTGGCAGTCAGTCTAAAAAACACTATCTTGGACTTCTCTGGATGTTTCCCAGGCGAGCTATTGGCAGCATGTTTAGAACCACTGTTTCTGAGGCTAATTCTTGAACCGTAAGTCATAGACGCTCGATCTTGGCGGCATTCGTCTCAGCACCTGGAAATTAGTATAGAAGCACTGTTTCCCACTGTTTCTGAGGCTAATTCTTGAACCGTAAGTCATAGACGCTCGATCTTGGCGGCATTCGTCTCAGCGCCTGGCAATTAGTATAGAAGCACTGTCTTTGACTTCACTGGATGTTTCCCTGGCGAGCTATTGACAAGTAAATCCTAGACGCTCGATCTTGGTTATTTTCGCTTTCGCGGCTGGCAGCAAAGTTCAGAACCATGTTTCTGTGAATAACTCTTGAACCGTAAGTCACAGACGCTCGCTCTTGGCTGCATTCGTTTCAGCTCGTGGCAGCCAGTCTAAAAAACACTATCTTGGACTTCTCTGGATGTTTCCCAGGCGAGCTATTAGCAGCATGTTCAGAACCACTGTTTCTGAGGCTAATTCTTGAACCGTAAGTCATAGACGCTCGATCTTGGCGGCATTCGTCTCAGCGCCTGGCAATTAGTATAGAAGCACTGTCTTTGACTTCTCTGGATGTTTCCCAGGCGAGCTATTGACAAGTAAATCCTAGACGCTCGATCTTGGTTACTTTCGCTTTCGCGGCTGGCAGCAAAGTTCAGAACCATGTTTCTGTGAATAACTCTTGAACCGTAAGTCACAGACGCTCGCTCTTGGCTGCATTCGTTTCAGCTCGTGGCAGCCAGTCTAAAAAAACACTATCTTGTACTTCTCTGGATGTTTCCCAGGCGAGCTATTGGCAGCATGTTCAAAACCACTGTTTCTGAGGCTAATTCTTGAACCGTAAGTCATAGACGCTCGATCTTGGCGGCATTCGTCTCAGCGCCTGGCAATTAGTATAGAAGCACTGTTTCCCACTGTTTCTGAGGCTAATTCTTGAACCGTAAGTCTTAGACGCTTGATCTTGGCGGCATTCGTCTCAGCGCCTGGCAATTAGTATAGAAGCACTGTCTTTGACTTATCTGGATGTTTCCCAGGCGAGCTATTCACAAGTAAATCCTAGACGCTCGATCTTGGTTACTTTCGCTTTCGCGGCTGGCAGCAAAGTTCAGAACCATGTTTCTGTGAATAACTCTTGAACCGTAAGTCACAGACGCTCGCTCTTGGCTGCATTCGTTTCAGCTCGTGGCAGCCAGTCTAAAAAAACACTATCTTGGACTTCTCTGGATGTTTCCCAGGCGAGCTATTGGCAGCATGTTCAAAACCACTGTTTCTGAGGCTAATTCTTGAACCGTAAGTCATAGACGCTCGATCTTGGCGGCATTCGTCTCAGCGCCTGGCAATTAGTATAGAAGCACTGTTTCCCACTGTTTCTGAGGCTAATTCTTGAACCGTAAGTCTTAGACGCTTGATCTTGGCGGCATTCGTCTCAGCGCCTGGCAATTAGTATAGAAGCACTGTCTTTGACTTATCTGAATGTTTCCCAGGCGAGCTATTCACAAGTAAATCCTAGACGCTCGATCTTGGTTACTTTCGCTTTCGCGGCTGGCAGCAAAGTTCAGAACCATGTTTCTGTGAATAACTCTTGAACCGTAAGTGACAGACGCTCGCTCTTGGCTGCATTCGTTTCAGCTCGTGGCAGTCAGTCTAAAAAACACTATCTTGGACTTCTCTGGATGTTTCCCAGGCGAGCTATTGGCAGCATGTTTAGAACCACTGTTTCTGAGGCTAATTCTTGAACCGTAAGTCATAGACGCTCGATCTTGGCGGCATTCGTCTCAGCACCTGGAAATTAGTATAGAAGCACTGTTTCCCACTGTTTCTGAGGCTAATTCTT
>NW_027462327.1:0-41352 GCF_050947455.1 Rhinoderma darwinii
TGGATTAAGCCCAAAATTACAGAAGAAGGGGGAAACCCCCGACGAGCTACTGACCCGGTTATTAAGGGAAAATTCGGCGAGGGGAATGAAGGAGACCCAATCATCTTGAAAGTTTGAGATAAAACATCTTTAGTATAGTTCCAGAGACTGATTAGTCCTCTCAGTTTGGCCATTAGTTTCAGGATGGAAGGCCGAGGAAAAGGACAGATCAATCTCCAGCTTCTTACAGAAACCTCTCCAAAACAATGAAACAAATTGTACCCCTCTGTCAGAAACAATATTGACCGGAACCCCATGGAGACGCAGGATGTGTTTGACAAACAAGGTAGCTAACGTCTTGGCATTGGGTAGTTTCTTGATGGGTGCAAAGTGGCACATCTTACTGAAGCGGTCTCCTACAACCCACACCACCGACGTGCCTTGGGACGGAGGCAGATCGGTGATAAAATCCATGGAGATATGGGTCCAAGGTCTATGGGGAATGGGCAAAGAACATAGTAAACCCGCAGGTCGGGACCTGGGAGTCTTGGACCTAGTACAAATTTCACAAGCGGCGACGTAGGCCTTAACGTCTTTAAGCAACCCAGGCCACCAATAGGTTCTAGAAATGAGGTGCTTGGTACCCAGGATGCCTGGATGGCCAGATAGTGCGGAGTCATGGTTCTCCCTGAGCAACCTTAGCCGGAATTGCAGGGGAACAAATAGATTGTTCTCAGGAAGGTTCTCGGGAGCAGAAGCTTGATCAGCCGCAATTTCGGAGACGAAGTCTGAATCCACAGAGGATATGATTATACCTGGCGGCAAAATACAAGCGGAATCCTCCTCAAGAGAGGGGCTGGCCATGAAACTACGCGACAGAGCATCAGCTTTAACATTTTTTGTCTAACTCCAAGGACTCCCCAGCCACAGCGAACAGGCCTTGACCCCCTCAAGCCTGAGAGTCCCGCCACAACAAAATAGCCCTCCCAATGCCATCCTGCAAGCCCAAGCACCACAAATCCATTCCCACATCATTCAGGTGAACACCATCTACACTCCAATACGCTCCAACTCCAGCTTCCAAGTCCCAGTGCCGAACACATATGCCGCCATTCCGCGCAACAAATGCAGACACCGCCCTGTTAACTTTTATCCTGGCTTTGTTGATCCGCTCCACCGACCGTGCCAAACGCCAGGATTTTCTAGGCACAATATCCGACCACACCGTCATCAAGTTCGGGTACAACGACCACAGGTGCAACAGATCGTGTTTTATGTCCCGAACCAACTCACGGAACGGGCGGGCCCCAAGATCGTTGCGCACAAGAAATCATCGAAATAATGAATGATCGAATCCACCCCCGCCACAGATTTGACCACCCATTCCAAAAATGAGCTAAACGCCTCAAAGTACGCACAAGAAATGGAACAACCCAAGGGGAGACACTGATCCAAATAAAAACCGCCCCCCCCCCCCAAAAACACCCCAGTAAACGCTGACTATCCGCATGCACCGGCAACAGCCGAAAAGCCGCCTCGACATCCGTCTTGAACATTAACGCCCCCCTACCATGGAAACGCACCCACTGCACCGCCGCGTCGAATGACGTATACACGACCGAGCAAAGATCCCGATCTATCCCGTCATTAACCGACAAGCCCTTAGGATAAGACAAATGGTGAATCAAACGGTATTTGTTCGCCTCCTTCTTCGGGACAACCCCCAGCGGGGAGACGACCAAACCCGGGATGGGGAGAGAACTAAAGGGCCCCGCCATGCGCCCCAAATCCACCTCTTTTGCCAATTTCTCCCTAACCACGTCAGGATGCTGGTAAGCTGACTTCAGATTTTTTATGGAAAAGGGGACCCTGTGAGGAGGGGAGGGGATACAAAAACCCACATTAAAACCATCAAACAACAACTGCGCACTGGCCCTGTCCGGATAACTATTTAGAAACCTGACTATCCTTTCCAGCTTCACTGGCGTTACCCCCATGACTGGCGTTAAAACCCCCACCCCCACCTCATTTTCCCTTGCGCAAGCATTTAGATGCCCCGTGGGACGCCCCATTGCATTGGGCACAAAGGTGCTTGAACTTGCAACCTGCACCGAATTTACACTGCCCCTCATTGTATTGCCAGCACAGCTCGAGCTTTGCGTTGCCCCCTGAGCTGGATTGACCAGATTGGCCTGCTGCCCCCCCCCCCGCTCCCGGGAAAGGATTGGCCCGTAACCAGAGGGCAATATCCCCGTGGTTCCACCTAATATTGGGCCGAACCGCCTTCCGTTGTCTAAACTGCTTGTCATAACGTAGCCAAGCTACCCCCCCATATACCCTATGTGCTTCCCCGATGGCATCCATATAGCAAAACAGGGGGGAGCAATATTCCGGAGCCTTTTCACCAATAACACTGGCCAAAATGGCGAACTCTTGCAACCAGTTAACAAATGTCTTAGGGATAAGGCGGTAACAACGCTTTTCCTCCTCCTCCTTCTTACTCTCATCTCGCTTCCCCTTCTCCAGATTAAATTTTTCCAGGGGCAACAATGAAAAAATTTCCACGTACTCGTCCTTCCAAATTTTTTCCCGAACTTCCTGCTTCAAGTGTGCCCCCAAAGGTCCTTCAAAACACACATAAACCTCCCCCTGGCTTTATCGTCCAACCGAACACCATCAACCGCCGCCGCCGAGTCGGTCTGAACAGACACCGCCACCGATTCCGTATTTGCTCCTACACTCGCAGCGACCGCCGCCGGGGCATTAAACCCTACCCTACCAGCCCCCACCCATGCCGCCACAGGAGACCGCGAAGGGGGCTCGGTGACCCCCGTCCCGTCGAGCCGGCCTAACAATTCCTTGACGCAACCAACCAACTCTCGCAGACTTTCCCCCCCACCCCCAACATTCCCAAACCCAGACCCCACATCACATAACCGCTCCTCAACTGCGGAACCCTCC
The DNA here is from genome assembly GCF_050947455.1 of Rhinoderma darwinii. NCBI lineage: Eukaryota > Metazoa > Chordata > Amphibia > Anura > Rhinodermatidae > Rhinoderma > Rhinoderma darwinii. Next base: position 2,941 of record NW_027462327.1, read on the forward strand.
CCCGAAACAGGAGACATAAGTATAGCAGGAAAAGGTAAAGATGGTGAAAACGACTCACCGAGCTGCATAGGTGCTGTGGACCCATCAGCTGGACCGTCCTGTCCACGAAGCTCCCATTCCTCAAGGTCTTCGGCAGCTCTGGTCCCATTTCCATGGCAGAACGCACAGGCGTGCTCAACGGCCGGAACCGAGGTGGGTGAGGGGCGGGCTCCCAAGCTCTCTCTCTGGTAGTCGACCGGCACCAGAGGGCCGGCAGCTCGCTGCCCGGAAGTCACCCTCGAAACAGACGAACTAGGCCTGCGGCCCAATGCAGGTCCCTTGCTTCCACCGGATCGCCGTGGGGCTCCACCCCCAGCCGGGACATACCAAGGGGCAGCCGTCCGAACCATGGAACCCGGCGTAGAACTGGCGAGTGGAGGCGTGACCGGAAGTAGAGGCTGCACCCACCCCACTTCCGCTGGACTCCGCTGCGAAGTGGGATTCCTTCCGACCCTGGCACCGGCTGCAGTATCTGTGCTGCCAGACGCCCGAGCCGGAGGTTCCCTCGCAGGGCTCCCTCTGTGGCGCCGAGTTCGACGAGCCACATCGAGGCTCAGCCTTTCTGGAGGACGCGAGCGCCGGACCCGGCGCGAGGGAGAGACTGCCGAAGGTACCGGAGCGTTGGCCACCGCTGCAGCTTGTTCCTCCAAACAGGCGGGGCCGAATGCAGCAGCCGCCGCCCGCATCTGCTCAATGAAGTGCTGCGCTGACATGAGGTAAGGTGGCCGCCGGATGGGAGATGCATGGATGGATGTCTTACTCCGTGCGCTGCTCCTGACCAAAAGACCAGGAAGTCAGCGCACTTCCGGCTAACCCTCACCGGATCCCCTCCCTCTCCTAGACCATCCCCCTCCACTAACTCTCCCCTTTGGCTGTGACACGATCCTCCCTCCTATCCCCGTCATGTCTGGCCTACCCTCCATTGTGGCTGAGTCCGTTCGGCCTGTGCTTTCTATGGTTTCGTGCTTGGGATTTTGGGTCTATCACATATCACAAAATCATAAGGCCGGACATCTACTTCCCACACTGACATAGAATGGAGACAACAAGCGTTGCTGCACACATCGATTACATTAAGATATTGTAAAACGGTCTGTAGCCTTTGGGGGAATATATTAACCTTTCTACAACAGTTTACTAGCGTAGAAAATCCACAAAATGCGCAAATGTCAACATTTTTGGGGGCAACAAATGGGCAGGGCTTAGCAGAAATGGCCAACAATTTTACTATAATTTACGCCAGTAACTGATGTAAATTATAGCAGAAATCTATATGTATAGTGCAGCCCAGATTTATCTCTGGGGGGCGTAACAAGGCAAAGGTCCGTGCCAGACCCATACCTCCCCACCAATCAGACTGTATGCCCCCCCAATCAGACAATAAAATACATTTTAAAAATGTACTTACCTCACCACTCCGTTTCTCCCTCCCGGATTCCCTCAGACTCTTACAGCAGGCCGCAGCATGTAGAAAGTACTGATGACAGGCCGCGTTGCAGCTAAAAGATGCGACACATTTATTAAGAGTAGTTCGCCTGTTAATAAATGTGTTGCATCTTACTCCAGCAAACTGTTTAATAGGACTGGTGTATGAAACGCCAGTATTAAAGGGAATGTGTCGCTAGAATTGTTTTTTTTTTTTTCAGTTAAACAGTTAATATATAAATGATTACACATTGTTTTAATTTTTTTTATTTTTTCACAAGTCAGGAAATATTATAAATTAGGTTCTAATTTATAACATTTCCATGTGCTGGTCACTAGAGGGAGCAATTCCCAAAATTGCAGCATTGGCATGTGGTAAAGCAACCTCTTTGCCTTATGCTGCAAATTTGTAGTAGACACACTCCCTCTAGTGTCCTCCCAGAATCCCCCCTCCTTTATCCTGACTAGTGCCAGGAGATAGGAGGTGGTTGAATGTTCAAACCTCCTACACTGTGTGCCGCCATTTTCTGAGCGAATGCACAGTGTAGGAGGATTAGATACAGTGATCATTAGACAGTATAACATTAACATACACACACATCACATACACAAACATAACTTACCTACTCCTGCCGCCTCCGCCCTGCCGCTCCTAGTCCTTGCGTCTGCGCTGCCTTCAACATATGGCCGGAAGCCGCGACTGGAAGTCATCATCTTACTGTACGGCCGTGGCTTCCGGTCCACATGAAAATGGCGCCGGATGTCGCTCTACCAAAGACCTTCCTTTTGGTCTGTGTGGGAGCGGCGCATGCGCCGTTCCCACACAGACGGCAACGCTATAGTGAATGGAACGGCTCCCGTTCTCATTCTCTATGGGGATGTATGTGCCGTATTCCATCTCTGTATGCGTCGTTAATGGACAGATACAGAGATGAAAAAAAAAATGGCAGCCCCATAGAGAAGTAAAAGAAAGAAAAAAGTACAACACAAAAACACAAATAAATACAATTTATTTTAATGAAATACTAAAAGCAATATTATATAATAAAAAAAAAAATTCCGTGACGCCTTCCCTTTAAAGGGGTTTTCCACGTTCTGACAACTGATGACCTATCCACTGTATAGGTCATCAGTATATGATCGGTGCGTGTCCGACACCTGGACCCCGCACCGATCCGCCACTCCAGCTGCCTCCGGGCACCGGACAACACTGCCGGAAGCAGATGGCTCCTGTCAAAGAATAGAGGCCAAGCTGCAGTTCTGCCGAACGGCCGCTATGCAGTGATCAGAGCCATTTGCTTCCGGCAGTGTTGTCCGGAGCCCGGAGGCAGCTGGACTGGCAGATCGGTGCGGGGTCTGGTGTAGTAACGATTGTTGGCCCCCATACATTACCGATGATTGCTCCTTGTGACACGCTGCATCGTCGATTGGCGCTGGTTTTCATGGTCAGTATCGGGACGTCTAAAAGGACCTTTATTTCCTCAGACACCACCATAACTAGGCGTTGGAACCAACCCTTCCACCTTAGCGGGTAAAGATGAACCTTCTAAAAGGTTCATTATATACACATAAGGGCTAACGGTGAAAACACAGAGGTGCTCACCATATATCCAGCGTATAACTGTGTCCTCCAAATCTTACGGAGCAGGAGTTGTTCTACATTCCTGTTTATATCCCAGACACGTTTATACCATTTTAGACAATGAATCGAAATATTGCCAACTTGTGGCGAATCCAAGCACCGCATGTAAAGAATCTTTAAAAAATCTGCTAGAAGAAGGAATTGGATTAGGAGTATTAGCCAAGAAACAGGAAGAATACCTACTGATAGAATTCCCTATTGTTCCCATATTCCAATTCCATGGGATGCCAAAAATCCATAACTTTGCATGGTCTTGAAACTTGGGTTATCTGTGACGTAGTTGGCTAGTACCCCTGCAAACAGGCCTGCCATCAGGGTAGTACCGCTGGTACTACTGTCAGGGCCCTGGCCACAAAAGTAAAATAAATTGGGCAGCCGCCGCTCATCAAGGTTATGATCAGAGGTAATTGGTTTGTAGAAAGGAATGCTCCCACCTTTAGAGTTACTTAGTAATATGTCGAAATTTTGATCTAAGGTTTGCACACCATGACGGTCGGTAGTCATGTAGACCGGACGCTTCCATGATTTGAATACGCTGTGATGTGGCACATTGGGTCACAGGAACGTGGTGTAAAGGATCTGCCAGACACAGCTTCTGTGTCGACGCTCGTGGTTAATCAGTCTGCACCTGCTCCTAGGTCTGATAGAGTGACTCGATCTGCTACCACTCTGGTAGGCTTAGAAGTGGGAGAACCTATCACAGCCTGGCCAGACGGTTCTAGCTCCCGCCCTCGGTCTATTTATACCTTCATTTCTTGCTTGTCTTTGCCTGTGATTCTTTCCTGTTTCCTGGCTCTGCTGCTCCTGCTATTATTATTGACCTTGCTTCATTTTGACCCTGGCTTTACTGACTACACTCATGCTCTGCGTTTGGTACCCCTTACACTACTGGTTTGACTCGGCTCGTTCACTACGCCTGTTGCTCTTGGTATTGCCGTGGGCAGCTGCCCCATTTCCCTTAGCTTCTGTGTACCCTTGTCTGTTTGTCTGACATGCACATATTGAGCGTAGGGACCGTCGCCCAGTTGTACGACGTCGCCTAGGACGGGCCCTGCAAGTAGGCAGGGACTGAGTGGCGGGTAGATTAGGGCTCACCTGTCTGTCTCCCTACCCCGTCATTACATAATCACAGGCCCATATACCTTTTCTAAACTGGTCCCTGACACAACTATGGACCCTCTTGAGACCCTGGCTCAGCAAATGCAGGGCCTCTCCCTACAGGTCCAAGCCCTGGCTCAGAGGGGCAACCAGCGTGATGCTACCCTGGTAGTGCCCTACCTCACTTTTTTCTCCTTTCGGGAGAGTTGTAGGCTCTATTTCCGTCTAGGGCCCCACTTGTAATGGCAGGAAGGAGGTGAAGGGAACAAGTGAGCCCTAATCTACCCACCGCCCTGTCCCTGCCTACTTGCAACGACCCGCCCTAGGCGACGGGGTACAACTTGGCGGCGGTCCCTACGCTGTCTAAGTGCAAGGGAGTACAAACAGGGAACACGCAAGGGAAGGGGCAGTAGCCCACGGAACGCCGCGAGGAAACGGAGCGGTGAATGAGTCAGTCAGGATCAGGATGTAGTGGAGTATACCAACGAGAGCACGGAGCAGGAAGCAAGCCAGGGGCAAAGCGAAGCAGGATAAGCGGAACTGAAGCAAGGCAGAAGCATGGCAGAAGCAGGCTGGAGCAAGGCAGCAGTGGGGCCAGGAATCCAAGAAGAATAACAAGCACTGAGGAAGAGAACACGGCAGGTATAAATGGACAGGGGGCGGAGCTAACTCCGCCTGACCAGGCCGCGATAGGCTCTCCCACTCCTGAGCCTGCCACCCTGGTTGGTGGGAGCCGGTGTCAGTCTAAGAGGTCTGGCCTCAGGTGTCGACTGATTAATCCCGGGAGTATACACAGACGTAGTACCTGGCAGATCCTTTACAGTACTCCCCCTTTTATGAGGGGCCACCGGACCCTTACTAAGAGGACCCGGTTTAGTGGGGAAGAGAAGGTGGAACCTCCTGATCAATACCCCAGCGTGAACATCACGAGCAGGTACCCAAGTCCTCTCCTCCGGCCCGTATCCTCTCCAATGGACCAGGTACTGGAGGGAGCCCTGGATCATCCTACTGTCCATAATCTTGGCCACCTCGAATTCCACCCCCTCAGGGGTGAGAATGGGAACAGGAGGTTTCCTCGAGGGGGACCAGGACGGGGAGCAGCGTTTAAGGAGGGAGGCATGGAAGACGTCATGTATGCGAAAGGATGGGGGCAGCTCCAGACGGAAGGATACAGGGTTGAGGACTTCAATGATCTTATAAGGTCCAATAAATCGGGGAGCAAACTTCCTGGACGGGACCTTAAGGCGCAAGTTCCTGGACGACAACCAGACCAGATCCCCGACGACAAACCGGGGGTTAGCAGAACGTCTACTATCAGCCTGAATCTTTTGTACGCTCTGGGACGCCTCTAGGTTCTTCTGAACCTGGGCCCAGACTGTGCACAGTTCCCGATGAACGTCCCCTACCTCGGGATTATTGGAACAACCAGGAGAAACGGAGGAGAACCTTGGGTTAAACCCGAAATTACAGAAAAACGGGGAGACCCCTGACGAGTTACTGACCCGGTTATTCAGGGAAAATTCGGCGAGGGGAAGGAATGAGACCCAATCAAATTGACAGTCAGAGATGAAACACCTTAAATATTGTTCCAGGGATTGGTTAGTCCTTTCTGTTTGGCCATTAGTTTCGGGATGGAAGGCGGAGGAGAAGGACAGATCAATCTCCAACTTTTTACAAAAAGCTCTCCAAAATAAGGAAACAAATTGTACCCCTCTGTCAGAAACGATATTGACTGGGGCCCCATGGAGACGCAGAATGTGTTTAACAAACAAAGAAGCTAACGTCTTGGCGTTAGGTAGTTTCTTAAGGGGCACAAAGTGGCACATCTTGCTGAAGCGGTCTACTACCACCCACACCACCGACTTGCCCTGAGATGGAGGTAAATCGGTGATAAAATCCATGGAGATATGGGTCCAAGGTCTCTGGGGAATGGGCAAGGAACGTAGTAAGCCCGCAGGTCGGGACCTAGGGGTCTTGGACCTAGCACAAACCTCACAAGCGGCGACGTAAGCCCTAACGTCTTTAGGCAACCCAGGCCACCAATAGTTTCTGGTAATGAGGTGTTTGGTACCCAAGATGCCAGGATGACCAGATAGTGCGGAGTCATGGTTTTCCCTGAGTACCCTTAGCCGGTATTGCAGGGGGACAAACAGTTTGTCCCCAGGGAGGTTCCCGGGAGCTGAACCTTGATCAGGCGCGATGTCAGAAGCTAAATCAGAATCAGTGGCAGAAACGATTATACCAGGGGGTAAAATACAAGCAGGATCCTTCTTGGAAGGAGGATTGGCCATGAAACTACGTGACAGTGCATCAGCCTTAATATTTTTGGACCCAGCCCTATAGGTAACCAAGAAATTAAATCTGGTAAAGAATAGTGCCCAACGAGCTTGTCTAGGATTAAGCCTCCGGGCAGATTCTAGGAAAACCAAATTCTTGTGGTCTGTAAGGACCGTTACCTGGTGTCTGGCCCCCTCCAGGAAGTGACGCCACTCTTCAAAAGCCCATTTAATGGCTAAAAGTTCGCGGTTGCCAATATCATAGTTACTCTCCGTGGGCGAAAACTTCCTAGAGAAGTAAGCACAGGGGCGGAGATGGGTGAGGGAGCTGGTACCCTGGGACAAGACGGCCCCCACTCCCACCTCGGATGCGTCAACCTCCACAATAAATGGCTCCCTTTGGTTGGGCTGAACCAGCACGGGGGCCGAGATAAAGCACTTCTTGAGGGTCTCAAAAGCCTGGACGGCCTCAGGGGGCCAATGGAGGACATCAGCACCCTTGCGAGTAAGGTCCGTAAGAGGCTTAGCGAAGACCGAGAAGTTGGCAATAAATCTCCTGTAATAGTTAGCGAACCCCAAAAAACACTGTAGCGCCTTCAGGGAGGCAGGTTGGACCCATTCCGCCACAGCCTGAACCTTGGCAGGGTCCATGCGGAATTCATGAGGAGTGAGGATTTGACCTAAAAATGGTATCTCCTGTACCCCAAACACACATTTTTCGGTCTTCGCAAACAGATTATTTTCCCGGAGGACCTGGAGGACCTTCCTGACATGCTCCACGTGGGAGGACCAGTCCTTGGAAAACACCAGTATGTCATCAAGGTACACTACAAGAAAATTACCCAGGTAATTTCTCAGAATTTCATTAATAAAATTCTGGAAGACGGCAGGGGCATTACACAACCCAAAGGGCATGACCAGGTATTCGAAATGACCTTCGGGTGTATTGAACGCAGTTTTCCACTCATCCCCCTCTTTGATGCGGATAAGGTTATATGCCCCCCGTAGATCGAACTTAGAAAACCATTGGGCCCCCTGAACCTGATTAAAAAGATCCGGAATCAAAGGAAGGGGATACTGGTTCCTTACGGTGACCTTCTTCATGTTCCGATAATCAATGCACGGCCTAAGACCACCATCCTTCTTCCCCACGAAGAAGAAGCCAGCACCTACAGGAGAAGTCGAGGGGCGAATGAAACCCTTGGCCAGGCATTCTTGGATATACTCCCTCATAGCTTCACGTTCAGGACATGAAAGATTAAATATCCTACCCTTAGGAAGCTTGGCACCAGATCGATGGCGCAATCGTAATCTCTATGAGGGGGCAACACCTCGGAGGCCTCCTTAGAAAACACATCAGCGAAGTCCTGAACAAACTCAGGAAGCGTGTTGGCTTGTTATTATGTAATGGCAGGAAGGAGGTGAAGGGAACAAGTGAGCCCTAATCTACCCACCGCCCTGTCCCTGCCTACTTGCAACGACCCGCCCTAGGCGACGGGGTACAACTTGGCGGCGGTCCCTACGCTGTCTAAGTGCAAGGGAGTACAAACAGGGAACACGCAAGGGAAGGGGCAGTAGCCCACGGAACGCCGCGAGGAAACGGAGCGGTGAATGAGTCAGTCAGGATCAGGATGTAGTGGAGTATACCAACGAGAGCACGGAGCAGGAAGCAAGCCAGGGGCAAAGCGAAGCAGGATAAGCAGAACTGAAGCAAGGCAGAAGCACGGCAGAAGCAGGCTGGAGCAAGGCAGCAGTGGGGCCAGGAATCCAAGAAGAATAACAAGCACTGAGGAAGAGAACACGGCAGGTATAAATGGACAGGGGGCGGAGCTAACTCCGACTGACCAGGCCGCGATAGGCTCTCCCACTCCTGAGCCTGCCACCCTGGTTGGTGGGAGCCGGTGTCAGTCTAAGAGGTCTGGCCTCAGGTGTCGACTGATTAATCCCGGGAGTATACACAGACGTAGTACCTGGCAGATCCTTTACACCACTCCTCAGGTTCTGAGAGCCAGCAAGTGGGTATAATTATGTCCCGGCTCCAGGACGGGCCCCAAGAATGGGCCTTCTCCTTGGCTCCTGACGCCCCTGAACTTTCCTCTGTTGATTCTTTTTTTTTCTGCTCTCGGGCTCATCTATGACGAGACTGACAAGACTGATTTTGCCGAGAGTCAGCTGGTGACCTTACGTCAGGGTAAGACACCCATTGAGGAGTACTGCTCTGACTTTAGAAAGTGGTGTGTAGCTTCTCGGTGGAATGACCCTGCCTTGAGGTGCCAGTTTAGATTGGGTCTGTCGAACGCCCTGAAAGACCTGTTAGTTAGCTATCCCTCTTCTGACTCCCTAGATCAGGTTATGGCTTTAGCGGTACGTCTTGACCGACGTCTCAGGGAACGACGACTTGAACGTTTTTGTGCTTTCTCCTCTGCCTCCCCCATTATGGCTCCCGAGGTTCCGTTGCTTCGTTCTTCCACGGAAAACTCGGATGAACCAATGCAACTCGGGGCCTCCGTGTCTCCCCAACAACGTAGAGAGCTCCGCAGGAAGAATGGTCTCTGCTTCTACTGTAGGGATGACAAGCATCAAGTGAACAACTGTCCTAGGCGTAAGAATAAGCAGCCGGAAGAACTTCCGCGCCTAAGTTACCATCGGGGAGGTCACTTGGGCGAACAGGTATTTCCCGTAAATATGAAACCTTAAAAGATCTTGCTTCCCTTTCAGGTCTCTTTTGAGGGTAGGTCTGCTACCGGCAGTGCCATCGTGGATTTAGTGTCTTCTGATAATATTATGTCTGTGGAATTTGCTATGTTTCTAGCTATGCCATTGATTGATTTGCCTAAACCTGTCCCGGTAGTGGGTATCGACTCCACTCCACTTGCTAATGGTTATTTTACGCAGCAAAATGAATGAGTCAGTCAGGATCAGGATGTAGTGGAGTATACCAACGAGAGCACGGAGCAGGAAGCAAGCCAGGGGCAAAGCGAAGCAGGATAAGCAGAACTGAAGCAAGGCAGAAGCACGGCAGAAGCAGGCTGGAGCAAGGCAGCAGTGGGGCCAGGAATCCAAGAAGAATAACAAGCACTGAGGAAGAGAACACGGCAGGTATAAATGGACAGGGGGCGGAGCTAACTCCGACTGACCAGGCCGCGATAGGCTCTCCCACTCCTGAGCCTGCCACCCTGGTTGGTGGGAGCCGGTGTCAGTCTAAGAGGTCTGGCCTCAGGTGTCGACTGATTAATCCCGGGAGTATACACAGACGTAGTACCTGGCAGATCCTTTACACCACTCCTCAGGTTCTGAGAGCCAGCAAGTGGGTATAATTATGTCCCGGCTCCAGGACGGGCCCCAAGAATGGGCCTTCTCCTTGGCTCCTGACGCCCCTGAACTTTCCTCTGTTGATTCTTTTTTTTTCTGCTCTCGGGCTCATCTATGACGAGACTGACAAGACTGCTTTTGCCGAGAGTCAGCTGGTGACCTTACGTCAGGGTAAGACACCCATTGAGGAGTACTGCTCTGACTTTAGAAAGTGGTGTGTAGCTTCTCGGTGGAATGACCCTGCCTTGAGGTGCCAGTTTAGATTGGGTCTGTCGAACGCCCTGAAAGACCTGTTAGTTAGCTATCCCTCTTCTGACTCCCTAGATCAGGTTATGGCTTTAGCGGTACGTCTTGACCGACGTCTCAGGGAACGACGACTTGAACGTTTTTGTGCTTTCTCCTCTGCCTCCCCCATTATGGCTCCCGAGGTTCCGTTGCTTCGTTCTTCCACGGAAAACTCGGATGAACCAATGCAACTCGGGGCCTCCGTGTCTCCCCAACAACGTAGAGAGCTCCGCAGGAAGAATGGTCTCTGCTTCTACTGTAGGGATGACAAGCATCAAGTGAACAACTGTCCTAGGCGTAAGAATAAGCAGCCGGAAGAACTTCCGCGCCTAAGTGACCATCGGGGAGGTCACTTGGGCGCACAGGTATTTCCCGTAAATATGAAACCTTAAAAGATCTTGCTTCCCTTTCAGGTCTCTTTTGAGGGTAGGTCTGCTACCGGCAGTGCCATCGTGGATTTAGTGTCTTCTGATAATATTATGTCTGTGGAATTTGCTATGTTTCTAGCTATGCCATTGATTGATTTGCCTAAACCTGTCCCGGTAGTGGGTATCGACTCCACTCCACTTGCTAATGGTTATTTTACGCAGCATACCCCTGTTTTTTAACTCATTGTTGGCTCCATGCATTTGGAGCAGTGCTCTGTACTGGTGATGCAGGGATTATCGTCTGATTTGGTTTTAGGCCTTCCCTGGTTGCAGATGCATAATCCCACGTTTAACTGGAATACTGGGGATCTTACCAAATGGGGTAATGAATGCATGACGTCATGTTTTTCTGTTAATTTTATTTCTCTCCCTGAGGAGGTGAACACTCTACCTGAGTTTATTCAGGACTTCGCTGATGTTTTTTCTAAAAAGGCCTCCGAAGTGTTACCTCCTCATAGAGAATACGATTGCGCAATCGATTTGGTACCAGGAGCTAAGCTCCCTAAGGGTAGGATATTTAATCTCTCTTGTCCCGAACGTGAGGCCATGAGAGAGTATATCCCAGAATGCCTGGCCAAGGGTTACATTCGCCCCTCTACTTCTCCGGTAGGTGCTGGCTTCTTCTTCATAGGGAAGAAGGATGGTGGTCTTAGGCCGTGCATCGATTACTGAAACTTGAATAAGGTCACTGTAAGGAACAAGTATCCCCGTCCTTTGATTCCCATTGGTTCTCTAAGTTTGATCTTCGGGGGGCTTATAACCTTATCCGCATCAGAGAGGAGGATGAGTGGAAGACTACGTTTAACACGGCAGAAGGTCATTTAGAATACGTCGTCATGCCATTTGGGTTGTGTAATGCTCCCGCGGTCTTCCACAATTTCATAAATTAGATTTTAAGACAATACCTGGGGGTATTTCTTGTAGTGTACCTTGATGACATACTTGTGTTTTCCAAGCACTGGTCCTCCCACTTTGAGCATGTCAGGAAGGTGCTCCAGGCCCTTCGGGAAAACAAACGCTTTGCTAAAACCGAAAAATGGGTGTTTGGGGTGCAGGAGATACCATTTTTGAGTCAAATCCTCACTCCTCATGAATTCCGCATGGACCCTGCCAAGGTTCAGGCTGTGGCGGAATGGGTCCAACCTGCCTCCCTGAAGGCGTTACAGTGCTTCCTGGGGTTTGCTAATTATTACAGGAGATTTATTGCTAACTTCTCGGTCATCGCTAAGCCTCTAACGGACCTCACTCGTAAAGGTCCGTGCTGATCTCCTCCACTGGTCTCCAGAGGCGGTCCAGGCTTTTGAGGTCCTTAAGAGGTGCTTTGTCTCTGTCCCAGTGCTGATTCAGCCTAACCAAATGGAGCCATTCATCGTGGAGGTTGACGCCTCCGAGGTGGGATTGGATGCTGGCTTGTCCCAGGGTACCAGGTCCCTTACCCATCTCTGTCCCTGTGCCTACTTCTCCAGGAAGTTCTCCTCCTCTGAGAGAAACTATGACGTTGGCAACCGCGAACGCTTAGCCATTAAATGGGCATTTGAAGAGTGGCGTCACTTTCTGGAGGGGGCTAGGCACCAGGTAACGGTCCTTACTGACCACAAGAATCTGGTTTTCCTAGAATATGCCCGGAGGCTAAACCCGAGACAAGCTCGGTGGGCGTTGTTTTTCACGAGATTCAACTTTGTGGTTACCTATAGGGCTGGGTCAAAAAATATTAAAGCTGATGCTCTGTCGCATAGTTTCATGGCCAGCCCTCCTCCTGAGGAGGATCCCGCTTGTATTTTGCCCCCAGGTATAATCCTATCCTCTGTGGATTCAGACTTCGTCTCCGAAATTGCGACTGATCAAGCTTCTGCTCCCGAGAACCTTCCTGAGAACAAGTTATTTGTTCCCCTGCAATTCCGGCTAAGGTTGCTCAGGGATAATCATGACTCCGCACTATCTGACCATCAAGGCATCCTGGGTACCAAGCACCTAATTTTTAGAACATATTGGTGGCCTGGGTTGCTTAAAGACGTTAAGGCCTACGTCGCCGCTTGTGTAATTTGTGCTAGGTCCAAGACTCCCAGGTCCCGACCTGCGGGTTTACTATGTTCTTTGCCCATTCCCCAGAGAACTTGGACCCATATCTCCATGGATTTTATCACCGATCTGCCTCTGTCCCAAGGCAAGTCGGTGGTGTGGTTTGTAGTAGACCGCTTCAGTAAGATGTGCCACTTTGTACCCCTCAAGAAACTACCCAATGCCAAGACGTTAGCTACCTTGTTTGTCAAACACATCCTGCGTCTCCATGGGGTTTCGGTCAATATTGTTTCTGACAGAGGGGTACAATTTGTTTCATTGTTTTGGAGAGCTATCTGTAAGAAGCTGGAGATTGATCTGTCCTTTTCCTCGGCCTTCCATCCTGAAACTAATGGCCAAACTGAGAGGACTAATCAGTCTCTAGAACAATACTTAAGGTGTTTTATCTCGGACTGTCAAGATGATTGGGTCTCCTTCATTCCCCTCGCCGAATTTTCCCTTAATAACCGGGTCAGTAACTCGTCTGGGGTTTCCCCCTTCTTCTGTAATTTTGGGTTTAATCCACGGTTCCCCTCCGTTTCACCTGGTGGTTCCAACAATCCCGAGGTAGATGTCGTTCATCGGGAACTGTGCACAGTCTGGGTCCAGGTACAGAAGAACCTTGAGGCGTCCCAGAGCATCCAAAAAACTCAGGCAGATAAAAAACATTCAACTAACCCTCTGTTTGTGGTCGGGGATCTGGTGTGGCTGTCTTCTAAAAATTTGCGCCTTAAAGTTCCGTCCAAGAAGTTTTCTCCCCGGTATATAGGGCCGTACAAAATCATTGAGGTCCTCAACCCTGTCTCCTTCCGGCTGGAGTTACCCCCGTCTTTTCAGATACACAATGTGTTCCTTGCCTCCCTCTTGAAAAGCTGTTCCCCGTCCTTGGCTACATCGAGGAAACCTCCGGTCCCTGTTCTCACTCCGGATGGGGTAGATATCGAGGCAGCCAAGATTGTGGACAGCAGGATGGTCTAAGGCTCCGTGAAGGACCTGGTCCATTGGAGAGGATACGGGCCTGAGGAGAGGACTTGGGTACCCGCCCGAGATGTTCATGCCGGTATATTTCTCAGGAAGTTCCATCTTCGGTTCCCCAACAAGTCAGGCCCACATAGGAAGGGTCCAGCGACCCCTGATAAAAGGGGGGGTACTGTAAAAGGTTTGCCAGACACAGGTTCTATGTCGACGCCCGGGGTTAATCAGCCTTCATCAGCTCCAAGGTCTGCTGGAGTGATCTGTTACCACTCAGGCTGGCAGGCTGAGGAGAGGGAGAACCTATCACAGCCTGGGCTGACGGTTCTATCTCCCGCCCTTGGTCTATTTTTACCCTCACTTGCAGCATGTTTCTTGACTGTGATTGTCTGGTTTCCTGGCTCTGCGATTCTTGCTATTTACCTTATTGACCGCTGTTACTTATTAACCCTGGCTTGACTGACTATTCTCCTGCTCTGATTTGCTACTTCGTACTCTCCTGGTTTGTCTCGGCTCGTTCACCACTGCCTGTTGCTCACGGTGTTTCCGTGGGCAACTGCCCCTACCTCCCCCTTTATCTTCTGTGTGCCCTTGTCTTGTGTTGTCTGTCTTGCACTTATTGAGCGTAGGGACCGTCGCCCAGTTGTACGCCGTCACTTAGGACGGGCCGTGCAAGTAGGCAGGGACTGAGTTTCGGGTAGATTAGGGCTCACCTGTCTGTCTCCCTACCCCGTTTCATTACACTATGACACCTGATAGCTCTGCTACTTGATAGGAGACAGCGGCTCAGCAGACAGTATCACATATAATATGCTTAGATACAACGGCTTAGCAGACAGTATCACACATGCTAGGCCCAATTAGAAGGTTAATTGTGAAAACATTTCTTATGGTGTTTCTCGATAAAGGTCACTTGAACTGGTATCATTTAAACAGTTAACCGATGAATGGCGCTGTTTATGTGGAATTTACCCTGCGGCCTAATGTACCATATAATGTATTAAAAAAAAAAGTAAAAAAACCTACATTTTGTGGGGTGAATTGAAAAAAAACCTGTAATTCCGCCACTTCTGTTTTGATTTTACAGTGTTCATCAGGCGGCATGAATTGCATGATAACTTGATTCTGCGGGTCGCTACGATTATGGCGATACCAAATTAATATAGTTTTATTTTTTACAAAATAATTTGTTTTTGTGACGCTGCATTCGAAGATGAACTGCATAGTTTTTTAATGCAACAGCACTTCATAGGGCGGGAAGGGGTTAAAACCCACTCTCTGAAGCCCCCCTTCAAGATACATTTCAACTAATCTGGTCCCCATGGCAGAAATCTGTCTTTCCATCTGGCACCTCCAGCAGACTCCTTTCAGTCTAGTTTGATTTCTTTTACCTCAGAGTTCCCCTTTTTACCTTTTTTTAATTTCTTCTTTCCCTCTCCCCTTCTTCTCCTTCTCCCCCCACTTTTTTAGAACTATTTCTAACAGGAGCTGTGCACGATTAGAAAAATATGTCTGCTTTCTTCCAAATACAGCACCACACCTATCCACAGGTTGTATCTGGTATTGCAGGTTAGTTCCATTGAAGTGAATGGTAATGAGCTGTAGTACCACACACAACCTATGGACAGGTGTGGTGCTGGTTTTTGGAGAAAGCAGACAAGTTATCTCATCCTGGACAACCCTTTGTCATGGATAGTTCTTGTGCGGAGATGCTCCCTGCATTATCCCTTTTCCTTTATGGCCGCTGATATGTTCTATTCAGCTTTATGGCCTCTGTGGTAAGTACACTGCCAGTCATTAAAGGGTTAACACTTCAGACCACTGTGGGTGAAGTCACAATGTATGAGTTGTGCAGTGGTAATAAATTCCTGTAGTAATGATGATGAAGGTGCTGATGTCATAAATACAAATGTTTATGACATAAAGAAGATTCCATATTAGAAGGTTTTACTGCCACGTTCAGCGCCATATTGGATGGGACTGAGGACCTTGAGCTTGACTTCCCCACCAATACCGACCTGATGTAATTTGGAGGTTCTAGCAGGGAAACCCTTCACCCCAGACCACTTCTTCATCACAGTGATGCCATCCTCTTCATACGGGTTGTCTGTAATAGAGGGGGGTTTCCAGCAGGAGATCCCCCTCTATTAGCCGGAGCGGAGACAGGTGCTACAAGGAGGCATCTGGAGGACCCGTCTCATCCGTGGATCGACCATTCATTTTAATGGGTGCCCAGGAAGAGAGACATCCGCCTAGCCAACCAGATCAGCCGATTTATGTGTTTTATGTCGTTCGTTCATTGTAATGTCTTTCCTTGAAAATCTGAGAAAACGTACAAATTCTGTTACAAATGATATTTTGGCACCTTCTAAGCCCAGAGGAAGGGCAATCCTCCAGCCATGGTTTCCCTAGAGGTTTCCCCCACAGGGGGTTTTTCCTTTCCTGCGTGCTGGAGGGTGACTCTTCGTGAGTCCGAGGTTTGCCATTTTGGGTTTGGTCATATAATATAATAAAAGTTTTGACCATTTAACACCCAATTATAATGTTTTGTGTCTTTATTTTGCATTCTTTGGTTTGGTGATTGGGTTTCTTGGTCTATCACATATCACAAAATCATAATGCCGGACATCTACTTCCCACACTGACATAGAATGGAGACAACAAGCGTTGCTGCACAATTAAGTGTACATATCCTTACATTAACCCCTTCCCGACATTTGCAGTATGGGTACGCCATGGAAAGCTATGACTTCCCGCAAATTGCCGTATCCAAACGCCAAATGTTTGGCACCTGCTCAGAAGCTGAGTCGGTGCCATCATCGCCGGATCTCAGCTGTATCTTACAGCTGACCTCCGGCTGCAATGGCGGGGACTGAAATTAGCTTTGATCCCCGCCAGATCTAATACATTGCACTACGTAGGTAGTGAAATGTATTAGAAAAAAAACATCAGACAGTTGGAACTTCAAGTCCCCTAGTGGAACTTGGAAAAAGTGTAAAAAAAAGTATAAAAAAGGTGTAAAAAAAATAAAAGTTTGATAACAATAAAAGTTATTTTCTGCGTCCTATTAATTTTAATTGGAGCTCAGAGGTGGAAACCACTTGAAGAACATCAGCCCCCCACTCACAGTGAAATAACCATCAGTGGTATCCGCCCTGGAAACCACAGGGAATTCCACCTGAAAAACCGCACCAAATTTTAGTGCAGTTTTTCGGGCGGTATATCTCCTGCGGAAAGACCGCAGAAATCATTTTAAAAAAGCTTATACTTACCATAGTCATAGCGACGCGTATTCTGTTCTGAGCGCAGCCTGGCCTCCTGTGATGATGCTGTAGTACATGTGACCGCTGCAGCCTTTGATTGGCTGCAGCAGTCACATGGGATGGTATCATCATCCCCAGGGCCGATTCTAGCTTTTTTGCTGCCTGAGGCGAAAATGGAAATGGTGCCCCCCCCCCCTCCACACAAAAAAAATAAAAATAAATAAATTGTAAGTAAGAAACAACTTGTAAAACGAAACAAAAAAATTAAAGCTGTGTGAACAAAAAAATACATTAGGGCCTGTTCACATCACCGTTGGCTTCCGTTCCGATGTTCTGTCGGGTGAACCCCGCAATGGAAAGTGAAAGTGACAGCACAGCTTCCATTTCAGTCACCATTGATCTCAATGTTGATGGAAACATCGCTAATAGCTTCCGTTCGTCACCATTCCGGCTGGTTTCCGGTTTTCCGACGGAATCAATAGCGGAGTCGACTACGGAATGGAACGGAATCGAACGGTGATGTGAACAGGCCCTTATTGAACATCATTGTTATGAACTGCAAGGTCTCATAATGCTACAGGCAATTGTGTAGTAAATATCCCTATATTGCCCCAGCTATAAATACTAGTGAGGGTATGTTCACACGGCCAAATTTCAGACGTATACGAGGCGTATTATGCCTCGTTTTACGTCTGAAAATAGGGCTACAATACGTCGGCAAACATCTGCCCATTCATTTGAATGGGTTTGCCGACGTACTGTGCAGACGACCTGTTAAATACGCGTCGTCGTTTGACAGCTGTCAAACGACGACTTGTAAAAATACAGCCTCGTCAAAAGAAGTGCAGGACACTTCTTTGGACGTTTTTGGAGCTGTTTTCTCATAGACTCCAATGAAAACAGCTCCAAAAACGGACGTAAAAAACGCTGCGAAAACGGCGTGAAAACGCAGCGAAAAATGCGAGTTGGTAAAAAAACGTCTGAAAAGCAGGGTCTGTTTTCCCTTGAAAACAGCTCTGGATTTTCAGACGTTTTTGTTGACTACGTGTGAACATACCCTAAAATGACCAGGGCAACGTGTATCCAAAATTCAAACACAAAAATGAAAGAACAATGTCAGTGTTCAAACTTGTGTCAGGGCTCCTTTAATAGCTCTTTACAGTCAGTATAGTAATGCATGCGGCACTTTACAGTCAGTATAGTAACACATGTGGCACTTTACAGTCAGTATAGTAACGCACGCGGCACTTTACAGTCAGTATAGTAACACATGCTGCACTTTACAGTCAGTATAGTAACACACGCTGCACTTTACAGTCAGTATAGTAACACACGCTGCACTTTACAGTCAGTATAGTAACACACGCTGCACTTTACAGTCAGTATAGTAACACATGCGGCACTTTACAGTCAGTATAGTAACACATGCTGCACTTTACAGTCAGTATAGTAACGCACGCTGCACTTTACAGTCAGTATAGTAACACATGCTGCACTTTACAGTCAGTATAGTAACACACGCTGCACTTTACAGTCAGTATAGTAACACACGCTGCACTTTACAGTCAGTATAGTAACACATGCTGCACTTTACAGTCAGTATAGTAACACATGCTGCACTTTACAGTCAGTATAGTAACACACGCTGCACTTTACAGTCAGTATAGTAACACATGCTGCACTTTACAGTCAGTATAGTAACACACGCTGCACTTTACAGTCAGTATAGTAACACACGCAGCACTTTACAGTCAGTATAGTAACACATGCTGCTCTTTACAGTCAGTATAGTAACACACGCTGCTCTTTACAGTCAGTATAGTAACACATGTTGCACTTTACAGTCAGTATAGTAACACATGCGGCACTTTACAGTCAGTATAGTAACACATGCTGCACTTTACAGTCAGTATAGTAACGCACGCTGCACTTTACAGTCAGTATAGTAACACATGCGGCACTTTACAGTCAGTATAGTAACACATGCTGCACTTTACAGTCAGTATAGTAACACACGCTGCACTTTACAGTCAGTATAGTAACACATGCTGCACTTTACAGTCAGTATAGTAACACATGCTGCACTTTACAGTCAGTATAGTAACACATGCGGCACTTTACAGTCAGTATAGTAACACATGCTGCACTTTACAGTCAGTATAGTAACACACGCTGCTCTTTACAGTCAGTATAGTAACACATGCTGCACTTTACAGTCAGTATAGTAACACACGCTGCACTTTACAGTCAGTATAGTAACACATGCGGCACTTTACAGTCAGTATAGTAACGCACGCTGCACTTTACAGTCAGTATAGTAATACATGCTGCACTTTACAGTCAGTATAGTAACACACGCTGCACTTTACAGTCAGTATAGTAACACACGCTGCACTTTACAGTCAGTATAGTAACACATGCTGCTCTTTACAGTCAGTATAGTAACGCACGCTGCACTTTACAGTCAGTATAGTAACACACGCTGCACTTTACAGTCAGTATAGTAACACACGCTGCACTTTACAGTCAGTATAGTAACACACGCTGCACTTTACAGTCAGTATAGTAACACATGCTGCTCTTTACAGTCAGTATAGTAACACACGCTGCACTTTACAGTCAGTATAGTAACGCACGCTGCTCTTTACAGTCAGTATAGTAACACACGCTGCACTTTAGTCAGTATAGTAACGCACGCTGCACTTTACAGTCAGTATAGTAACGCACGCTGTTCTTTACAGTCAGTATAGTAACACACGCTGCTCTTTACAGTCAGTATAGTAACGCACGCTGCACTTTACAGTCAGTATAGTAACGCACGCTGCACTTTACAGTCAGTATAGTAACACATGCTGCTCTTTACAGTCAGTATAGTAACGCACGCTGCACTTTAAAGTCAGTATAGTAACGCACGCTGCTCTTTACAGTCAGTATAGTAACGCACGCTGCACTTTACAGTCAGTATAGTAACGCATGCTGCTCTTTACAGTCAGTATAGTAACGCACGCTGCACTTTACAGTCAGTATAGTAACACATGCTGCTCTTTACAGTCAGTATAGTAACACATGCTGCTCTTTACAGTCAGTATAGTAACGCACGCTGCACTTTACAGTCAGTATAGTAACGCACGCTGCTCTTTACAGTCAGTATAGTAACACATGCTGCTCTTTACAGTCAGTATAGTAACACATGCGGCACTTTACAGTCAGTATAGTAACACATGCGGCACTTTACAGTCAGTATAGTAACACACGCTGCACTTTACAGTCAGTATAGTAACACACGCTGCACTTTACAGTCAGTATAGTAACGCACGCTGCACTTTACAGTCAGTATAGTAACGCACGCTGCTCTTTACAGTCAGTATAGTAACGCACGCTGCACTTTACAGTCAGTATAGTAACACACGCTGCACTTTACAGTCAGTATAGTAACACACGCTGCACTTTACAGTCAGTATAGTAACACATGCGGCACTTTACAGTCAGTATAGTAACGCACGCTGCACTTTACAGTCAATATAGTAACACACGCTGCACTTTACAGTCAGTATAGTAACACACGCTGCTCTTTAAAGTCAGTATAGTAACACACGCTGCACTTTACAGTCAGTATAGTAACACATGCTGCACTTTACAGTCAGTATAGTAACACATGCGGCACTTTACAGTCAGTATAGTAACACACGCTGCACTTTACAGTCAGTATAGTAACGCACGCTGCACTTTACAGTCAGTATAGTAACACATGGTGCTCTTTACAGTCAGTATAGTAACACAAGCTGCTCTTTACAGTCAGTATAGTAACACATGCTGCTCTTTACAGTCAGTATAGTAACACATGCTGCACTTTACAGTCAGTATAGTAACACATGCTGCTCTTTACAGTCAGTATAGTAACACATGGTGCTCTTTACAGTCAGTATAGTAACACAAGCTGCTCTTTACAGTCAGTATAGTAACACATGCGGCACTTTACAGTCAGTATAGTAACACATGCTGCACTTTACAGTCAGTATAGTAACACAAGCTGCTCTTTACAGTCAGTATAGTAACACATGCGGCACTTTACAGTCAGTATAGTAACACATGCTGCACTTTACAGTCAGTATAGTAACACACGCTGCACTTTACAGTCAGTATAGTAACGCACGCTGCTCTTTACAGTCAGTATAGTAACGCACGCTGCACTTTACAGTCAGTATAGTAGCGCACGCTGCACTTTACAGTCAGTATAGTAACACACGCTGCACTTTACAGTCAGTATAGTAACACACGCTGCACTTTACAGTCAGTATAGTAACGCACGCTGCACTTTACAGTCAGTATAGTAACGCACGCTGCTCTTTACAGTCAGTATAGTAACTCACGCTGCACTTTACAGTCAGTATAGTAACACACGCTGCACTTTACAGTCAGTATAGTAACACACGCTGCTCTTTACAGTCAGTATAGTAACGCACGCTGCACTTTACAGTCAGTATAGTAACGCACGCTGCACTTTACAGTCAGTATAGTAACGCACGCTGCACTTTACAGTCAGTATAGTAACGCACGCTGCTCTTTACAGTCAGTATAGTAACACACGCTGCTCTTTACAGTCAGTATAGTAACGCATGCGGCACTTTACAGTCAGTATAGTAACGCATGCTGCACTTTACAGTCAGTATAGTAACGCACGCTGCACTTTACAGTCAGTATAGTAACACACGCTGCACTTTACAGTCAGTATAGTAACGCATGCGGCACTTTACAGTCAGTATAGTAACGCATGCTGCACTTTACAGTCAGTATAGTAACGCACGCTGCACTTTACAGTCAGTATAGTAACACAAGCGGCACTTTACAGTCAGTATAGTAACACATGCTGCTCTTTACAGTCAGTATAGTAACACATGCGGCACTTTACAGTCAGTATAGTAACGCACGCTGCACTTTACAGTCAGTATAGTAACACACGCTGCTCTTTACAGTCAGTATAGTAACACACGCTGCACTTTACAGTCAGTATAGTAACGCACGCTGCACTTTACAGTCAGTATAGTAACACATGCTGCACTTTACAGTCAGTATAGTAACGCACGCTGCTCTTTACAGTCAGTATAGTAACACACGCTGCACTTTACAGTCAGTATAGTAACACACGCGGCACTTTACAGTCAGTATAGTAACGCACGCGGCACTTTACAGTCAGTATAGTAACGCACGCTGCACTTTACAGTCAGTATAGTAACGCATGCTGCACTTTACAGTCAGTATAGTAACACATGCGCCACTTTACAGTCAGTATAGTAACACATGCTGCTCTTTACAGTCAGTATAGTAACACATGCTGCACTTTACAGTCAGTATAGTAACACATGCGGCACTTTACAGTCAGTATAGTAACGCACGCTGCACTTTACAGTCAGTATAGTAACTCACGCTGCTCTTTACAGTCAGTATAGTAACGCACGCTGCACTTTACAGTCAGTATAGTAACGCACGCCGCACTTTACAGTCAGTATAGTAACGCATGCGGCACTTTACAGTCAGTATAGTAACGCACGCTGCACTTTACAGTCAGTATAGTAACACACGCGGCACTTTACAGTCAGTATAGTAACACACGCGGCACTTTACAGTCAGTATAGTAACGCACGCTGCACTTTACAGTCAGTATAGTAACACATGCTGCACTTTACAGTCAGTATAGTAACACATGCTGCACTTTACAGTCAGTATAGTAACACATGCTGCACTTTACAGTCAGGATAGTAACACATGCGGCACTTTACAGTCAGTATAGTAACACACGCTGCACTTTACAGTCAGTATAGGAACACATGCGGCACTTTACAGTCAGTATAGTAACACATGCGGCTCTTTACAGTCAGTATAGTAACACATGCGGCACTTTACAGTCAGTATAGTAACACACGCTGCACTTTACAGTCAGTATAGTAACACACGCGGCACTTTACAGTCAGTATAGTAACACATGCTGCACTTTACAATCAGTATAGTAACGCACGCTGCACTTTACAGTCAGTATAGTAACGCACGCTGCACTTTACAGTCAGTATAGTAACGCATGCTGCACTTTACAGTCAGTATAGTAACACATGCTGCACTTTACAGTCAGTATAGTAACACATGCTGCACTTTACAGTCAGTATAGTAACACATGCTGCACTTTACAGTCAGTATAGTAACGCACGCTGCACTTTACAGTCAGTGTAGTAACACATGCTGCACTTTACAGTCAGTGTAGTAACACATGCTGCACTTTACAGTCAGTATAGTAACACACGCTGCACTTTACAGTCAGTATAGTAACGCACGCTGCACTTTACAGTCAGTATAGTAACACATGCTGCTCTTTACAGTCAGTATAGTAACGCACGCTGCACTTTACAGTCAGTATAGTAACGCACGCTGCACTTTACAGTCAGTATAGTAACGCACGCTGCACTTTACAGTCAGTATAGTAACACATGCTGCACTTTACAGTCAGTATAGTAACACATGCTGCACTTTACAGTCAGTATAGTAACGCACGCTGCACTTTACAGTCAGTATAGTAACGCACGCTGCACTTTACAGTCAGTATAGTAACGCACGCTGCACTTTACAGTCAGTATAGTAACGCACGCTGCACTTTACAGTCAGTATAGTAACGCACGCTGCTCTTTACAGTCAGTATAGTAACACATGCTGCTCTTTACAGTCAGTATAGTAACACATGCTGCACTTTACAGTCAGTATAGTAACACACGCTGCACTTTACAGTCAGTATAGTAACACATGCTGCTCTTTACAGTCAGTATAGTAACACACGCTGCACTTTACAGTCAGTATAGTAACACATGCTGCTCTTTACAGTCAGTATAGTAACGCACGCTGCACTTTACAGTCAGTATAGTAACGCACGCTGCACTTTACAGTCAGTATAGTAACGCACGCTGCACTTTACAGTCAGTATAGTAACACACGCTGCACTTTACAGTCAGTATAGTAACACATGCTGCACTTTACAGTCAGTATAGTAACACATGCTGCACTTTACAGTCAGTATAGTAACACACGCTGCACTTTACAGTCAGTATAGTAACGCACGCTGCACTTTACAGTCAGTATAGTAACGCATGCTGCTCTTTACAGTCAGTATAGTAACGCACGCTGCACTTTACAGTCAGTATAGTAACACATGCTGCACTTTACAGTCAGTATAGTAACGCACGCTGCACTTTACAGTCAGTATAGTAACACATGCTGCACTTTACAGTCAGTATAGTAACACACCCTGCTCTTTACAGTCAGTATAGTAACACACGCTGCTCTTTACAGTCAGTATAGTAACACACGCTGCACTTTACAGTCAGTATAGTAACACACGCTGCACTTTACAGTCAGTATAGTAACACATGCTGCACTTTACAGTCAGTATAGTAACACACCCTGCTCTTTACAGTCAGTATAGTAACACACGCTGCTCTTTACAGTCAGTATAGTAACACACGCTGCACTTTACAGTCAGTATAGTAACACACGCTGCACTTTACAGTCAGTATAGTAACACACGCTGCACTTTACAGTCAGTATAGTAACGCACGCTGCACTTTACAGTCAGTATAGTAACACATGCGGCACTTTACAGTCAGTATAGTAACGCACGCTGCGCTTTACAGTCAGTATAGTAACACACGCTGCACTTTACAGTCAGTATAGTAACGCACGCTGCACTTTACAGTCAGTATAGTAACACACGCTGCACTTTACAGTCAGTATAGTAACGCACACTGCACTTTACAGTCAGTATAGTAACACATGCTGCTCTTTACAGTCAGTATAGTAACACATGCGGCACTTTACAGTCAGTATAGTAACACAT
Organism: Rhinoderma darwinii; assembly: GCF_050947455.1. NCBI lineage: Eukaryota > Metazoa > Chordata > Amphibia > Anura > Rhinodermatidae > Rhinoderma > Rhinoderma darwinii. The sequence goes on from NW_027462327.1 coordinate 27,612, forward strand.
GCGGCACTTTACAGTCAGTATAGTAACGCACGCTGCTCTTTACAGTCAGTATAGTAACGCACGCTGCTCTTTACAGTCAGTATAGTAACACACGCTGCACTTTACAGTCAGTATAGTAACACATGCGGCACTTTACAGTCAGTATAGTAACACATGCGGCACTTTACAGTCAGTATAGTAACACACGCTGCACTTTACAGTCAGTATAGTAACACACGCTGAACTTTACAGTCAGTATAGTAACGCACGCTGCACTTTACAGTCAGTATAGTAACGCACGCTGCTCTTTACAGTCAGTATAGTAACGCACGCTGCACTTTACAGTCAGTATAGTAACACACGCTGCACTTTACAGTCAGTATAGTAACACACGCTGCACTTTACAGTCAGTATAGTAACACATGCGGCACTTTACAGTCAGTATAGTAACGCACGCTGCACTTTACAGTCAGTATAGTAACACATGCGGCACTTTACAGTCAGTATAGTAACACACGCTGCTCTTTAAAGTCAGTATAGTAACACACGCTGCACTTTACAGTCAGTATAGTAACACATGCTGCACTTTACAGTCAGTATAGTAACACATGCGGCACTTTACAGTCAGTATAGTAACACACGCTGCACTTTACAGTCAGTATAGTAACGCACGCTGCACTTTACAGTCAGTATAGTAACACATGGTGCTCTTTACAGTCAGTATAGTAACACAAGCTGCTCTTTACAGTCAGTATAGTAACACATGCTGCTCTTTACAGTCAGTATAGTAACACATGCTGCACTTTACAGTCAGTATAGTAACACATGCTGCTCTTTACAGTCAGTATAGTAACACATGGTGCTCTTTACAGTCAGTATAGTAACACAAGCTGCTCTTTACAGTCAGTATAGTAACGCACGCTGCACTTTACAGTCAGTATAGTAACGCACGCTGCTCTTTACAGTCAGTATAGTAACGCACGCTGCACTTTACAGTCAGTATAGTAACACACGCTGCACTTTACAGTCAGTATAGTAACACACGCTGCTCTTTACAGTCAGTATAGTAACACACGCTGCACTTTACAGTCAGTATAGTAACGCACGCTGCTCTTTACAGTCAGTATAGTAACACACGCTGCTCTTTACAGTCAGTATAGTAACACACGCTGCACTTTACAGTCAGTATAGTAACGCATGCGGCACTTTACAGTCAGTATAGTAACGCATGCTGCACTTTACAGTCAGTATAGTAACGCACGCTGCACTTTACAGTCAGTATAGTAACACACGCGGCACTTTACAGTCAGTATAGTAACACATGCTGCTCTTTACAGTCAGTATAGTAACACATGCGGCACTTTACAGTCAGTATAGTAACGCACGCTGCACTTTACAGTCAGTATAGTAACACACGCTGCTCTTTACAGTCAGTATAGTAACACACGCTGCACTTTACAGTCAGTATAGTAACGCACGCTGCACTTTACAGTCAGTATAGTAACACATGCTGCACTTTACAGTCAGTATAGTAACGCACGCTGCTCTTTACAGTCAGTATAGTAACACACGCTGCACTTTACAGTCAGTATAGTAACACACGCGGCACTTTACAGTCAGTATAGTAACGCACGCTGCACTTTACAGTCAGTATAGTAACGCACGCTGCTCTTTACAGTCAGTATAGTAACGCACGCTGCACTTTACAGTCAGTATAGTAACGCATGCTGCACTTTACAGTCAGTATAGTAACACATGCGGCACTTTACAGTCAGTATAGTAACACATGCGGCACTTTACAGTCAGTATAGTAACGCACGCTGCACTTTACAGTCAGTATAGTAACTCACGCTGCTCTTTACAGTCAGTATAGTAACGCACGCTGCACTTTACAGTCAGTATAGTAACGCACGCCGCACTTTACAGTCAGTATAGTAACGCATGCGGCACTTTACAGTCAGTATAGTAACGCACGCTGCACTTTACAGTCAGTATAGTAACACACGCGGCACTTTACAGTCAGTATAGTAACAGACGCGGCACTTTACAGTCAGTATAGTAACGCACGCTGCACTTTACAGTCAGTATAGTAACACATGCTGCACTTTACAGTCAGTATAGTAACACATGCTGCACTTTACAGTCAGTATAGTAACACATGCTGCACTTTACAGTCAGGATAGTAACACATGCGGCACTTTACAGTCAGTATAGTAACACACGCTGCACTTTACAGTCAGTATAGGAACACATGCGGCACTTTACTGTCAGTATAGTAACACATGCGGCTCTTTACAGTCAGTATAGTAACACATGCGGCACTTTACAGTCAGTATAGTAACACACGCTGCACTTTACAGTCAGTATAGTAACACACGCGGCACTTTACAGTCAGTATAGTAACACATGCTGCACTTTACAGTCAGTATAGTAACGCACGCTGCACTTTACAGTCAGTATAGTAACACATGCTGCACTTTACAGTCAGTATAGTAACACATGCTGCACTTTACAGTCAGTATAGTAACACATGCTGCACTTTACAGTCAGTATAGTAACGCACGCTGCACTTTACAGTCAGTATAGTAACACATGCAGCACTTTACAGTCAGTATAGTAACACATGCTGCACTTTACAGTCAGTGTAGTAACACATGCTGCACTTTACAGTCAGTATAGTAACACACGCTGCACTTTACAGTCAGTATAGTAACGCACGCTGCACTTTACAGTCAGTATAGTAACGCATGCTGCACTTTACAGTCAGTATAGTAACGCACGCTGCACTTTACAGTCAGTATAGTAACCCATGCTGCACTTTACAGTCAGTATAGTAACGCACGCTGCACTTTACAGTCAGTATAGTAACGCATGCTGCACTTTACAGTCAGTATAGTAACACATGCTGCACTTTACAGTCAGTATAGTAACACATGCTGCACTTTACAGTCAGTATAGTAACACATGCTGCACTTTACAGTCAGTATAGTAACGCACGCTGCACTTTACAGTCAGTGTAGTAACACATGCAGCACTTTACAGTCAGTATAGTAACACATGCTGCACTTTACAGTCAGTGTAGTAACACATGCTGCACTTTACAGTCAGTATAGTAACGCACGCTGCACTTTACAGTCAGTATAGTAACACACGCTGCACTTTACAGTCAGTATAGTAACGCACGCTGCACTTTACAGTCAGTATAGTAACGCACGCTGCACTTTACAGTCAGTATAGTAACGCACGCTGCACTTTACAGTCAGTATAGTAACACATGCTGCACTTTACAGTCAGTATAGTAACACATGCTGCACTTTACAGTCAGTATAGTAACGCACGCTGCACTTTACAGTCAGTATAGTAACGCACGCTGCACTTTACAGTCAGTATAGTAACGCACGCTGCACTTTACAGTCAGTATAGTAACGCACGCTGCACTTTACAGTCAGTATAGTAACGCACGCTGCACTTTACAGTCAGTATAGTAACACATGCTGCACTTTACAGTCAGTATAGTAACACACGCTGCACTTTACAGTCAGTATAGTAACACACGCTGCACTTTACAGTCAGTATAGTAACACATGCGGCACTTTACAGTCAGTATAGTAACACACGCTGCACTTTACAGTCAGTATAGTAACACACGCTGCACTTTACAGTCAGTATAGTAACACATGCGGCACTTTACAGTCAGTATAGTAACGCACGCTGCACTTTACAGTCAGTATAGTAACACACGCTGCACTTTACAGTCAGTATAGTAACGCATGCTGCTCTTTACAGTCAGTATAGTAACGCACGCTGCACTTTACAGTCAGTATAGTAACACATGCTGCACTTTACAGTCAGTATAGTAACGCACACTGCACTTTACAGTCAGTATAGTAACACATGCTGCACTTTACAGTCAGTATAGTAACACACGCTGCTCTTTACAGTCAGTATAGTAACACACACTGCTCTTTACAGTCAGTATAGTAACACACGCTGCACTTTACAGTCAGTATAGTAACGCACGCTGCACTTTACAGTCAGTATAGTAACACATGCTGCTCTTTACAGTCAGTATAGTAACACACGCTGCTCTTTACAGTCAGTATAGTAACACACGCTGCTCTTTACAGTCAGTATAGTAACACACGCTGCTCTTTACAGTCAGTATAGTAACACACGCTGCACTTTACAGTCAGTATAGTAACACACGCGGCACTTTACAGTCAGTATAGTAACACATGCTGCTCTTTACAGTCAGTATAGTAACACACGCTGCACTTTACAGTCAGTATAGTAACGCACGCTGCTCTTTACAGTCAGTATAGTAACACATGCTGCTCTTTACAGTCAGTATAGTAACGCACGCTGCACTTTACAGTCAGTATAGTAACGCACGCTGCTCTTTACAGTCAGTATAGTAACACACGCTGCACTTTACAGTCAGTATAGTAACGCATGCTGCTCTTTACAGTCAGTATAGTAACGCACGCTGCACTTTACAGTCAGTATAGTAACGCACGCTGCACTTTACAGTCAGTATAGTAACACACGCTGCACTTTACAGTCAGTATAGTAACACATGCTGCACTTTACAGTCAGTATAGTAACACACGCTGCTCTTTACAGTCAGTATAGTAACGCACGCTGCACTTTACAGTCAGTATAGTAACACATGCTGCTCTTTACAGTCAGTATAGTAACACATGCTGCTCTTTACAGTCAGTATAGTAACACATGCTGCTCTTTACAGTCAGTATAGTAACACATGCTGCTCTTTACAGTCAGTATAGTAACGCACGCTGCACTTTACAGTCAGTATAGTAACGCATGCGGCACTTTACAGTCAGTATAGTAACACATGCTGAACTTTACAGTCAGTATAGTAACACATACTGCACTTTACAGTCAGTATAGTAACACACGCTGCACTTTACAGTCAGTATAGTAACACACGCTGCACTTTACAGTCAGTATAGTAACGCATGCTGCTCTTTACAGTCAGTATAGTAACGCACGCTGCACTTTACAGTCAGTATAGTAACGCACGCTGCACTTTACAGTCAGTATAGTAACACACGCTGCACTTTACAGTCAGTATAGTAACGCACGCTGCACTTTACAGTCAGTATAGTAACGCACGCTGCACTTTACAGTCAGTATAGTAACGCATGCTGCTCTTTACAGTCAGTATAGTAACACATGCTGCTCTTTACAGTCAGTATAGTAACACACGCTGCACTTTACAGTCAGTATAGTAACGCACGCGGCACTTTACAGTCAGTATAGTAACGCACGCTGCACTTTACAGTCAGTATAGTAACGCACGCTGCACTTTACAGTCAGTATAGTAACGCACGCTGCACTTTACAGTCAGTATAGTAACACATGCTGCACTTTACAGTCAGTATAGTAACGCACGCTGCACTTTACAGTCAGTATAGTAACGCACGCTGCACTTTACAGTCAGTATAGTAACGCACGCTGCTCTTTACAGTCAGTATAGTAACGCAAGCTGCACTTTACAGTCAGTATAGTAACACATGCTGCTCTTTACAGTCAGTATAGTAACGCATGCGGCACTTTACAGTCAGTATAGTAACGCATGCTGCACTTTACAGTCAGTATAGTAACACACGCGGCACTTTACAGTCAGTATAGTAACACATGCTGCTCTTTACAGTCAGTATAGTAACACATGCGGCACTTTACAGTCAGTATAGTAACACACGCTGCACTTTACAGTCAGTATAGTAACACATGCTGCACTTTACAGTCAGTATAGTAACACACGCTGCACTTTACAGTCAGTATAGTAACGCACGCTGCACTTTACAGTCAGTATAGTAACGCACGCTGCACTTTACAGTCAGTATAGTAACGCATGCTGCTCTTTACAGTCAGTATAGTAACACACGCTGCACTTTACAGTCAGTATAGCAACGCACGCTGCACTTTACAGTCAGTATAGTAACACATGCTGCACTTTACAGTCAGTATAGTAACACATGCGGCACTTTACAGTCAGTATAGTAACGCACGCTGCACTTTACAGTCAGTATAGTAACCCATGCTGCACTTTACAGTCAGTATCGTAACGCACGCTGCACTTTACAGTCAGTATAGTAACGCACGCTGCTCTTTACAGTCAGTATAGTAACACACGCTGCACATTACAGTCAGTATAGTAACACACGCGGCACTTTACAGTCAGTATAGTAACGCACGCTGCACTTTACAGTCAGTATAGTAACGCACGCTGCTCTTTACAGTCAGTATAGTAACGCACGCTGCACTTTACAGTCAGTATAGTAACGCATGCTGCACTTTACAGTCAGTATAGTAACACATGCGGCACTTTACAGTCAGTATAGTAACACATGCGGCACTTTACAGTCAGTATAGTAACGCACGCTGCACTTTACAGTCAGTATAGTAACTCACGCTGCTCTTTACAGTCAGTATAGTAACGCACGCTGCACTTTACAGTCAGTATAGTAACGCACGCCGCACTTTACAGTCAGTATAGTAACGCATGCGGCACTTTACAGTCAGTATAGTAACGCACGCTGCACTTTACAGTCAGTATAGTAACACACGCTGCACTTTACAGTCAGTATAGTAACACACGCGGCACTTTACAATCAGTATAGTAACGCACGCTGCACTTTACAGTCAGTATAGTAACACATGCTGCACTTTACAGTCAGTATAGTAACGCACGCTGCACTTTACAGTCAGTATAGTAACACACGCGGCACTTTACAGTCAGTATAGTAACGCACGCTGCACTTTACAGTCAGTATAGTAATGCATGCTGCACTTTACAGTCAGTATAGTAACACATGCGGCACTTTACAGTCAGTATAGTAACACGCTGCACTTTACAGTCAGTATAGGAACACATGCGGCACTTTACAGTCAGTATAGTAACGCACACTGCACTTTACAGTCAGTATAGTAACACATGCTGCACTTTACAGTCAGTATAGTAACACATGCTGCACTTTACAGTCAATATAGTAACACACGCTGCACTTTACAGTCAGTATAGTAACACATGCTGCACTTTACAGTCAGTATAGTAACGCACGCTGCTCTTTACAGTCAATATAGTAACACACGCTGCTCTTTACAGTCAGTATAGTAACACATGCTGCACTTTACAGTCAGTATAGTAACGCACGCTGCTCTTTACAGTCAGTATAGTAACACATGCTGCACTTTACAGTCAGTATAGTAACGCACGCTGCTCTTTACAGTCAATATAGTAACGCACGCTGCACTTTACAGTCAGTATAGTAACACACGCGGCACTTTACAGTCAGTATAGTAACACATGCGGCACTTTACAGTCAGTATAGTAACACACGCTGCTCTTTACAGTCAGTATAGTAACACATGCTGCACTTTACAGTCAGTATAGTAACGCACGCTGCACTTTACAGTCAGTATAGTAACACACGCTGCTCTTTACAGTCAGTATAGTAACACACGCTGCACTTTACAGTCAGTATAGTAACACACGCTGCTCTTTACAGTCAGTATAGTAACACATGCTGCACTTTACAGTCAGTATAGTAACGCACGCTGCACTTTACAGTCAGTATAGTAACACATGCTGCTCTTTACAGTCAGTATAGTAACACACGCTGCTCTTTACAGTCAGTATAGTAACACATGCTGCACTTTACAGTCAGTATAGTAACGCACGCTGCACTTTACAGTCAGTATAGTAACACACGCTGCTCTTTACAGTCAGTATAGTAACACACGCTGCACTTTACAGTCAGTATAGTAATACATGCTGCACTTTACAGTCAGTATAGTAACACATGCTGCACTTTACAGTCAGTATAGTAACGCACGCTGCACTTTACAGTCAGTATAGTAACGCACGCTGCACTTTACAGTCAGTATAGTAACACACGCTGCTCTTTACAGTCAGTATAGTAACGCACGCTGCTCTTTACAGTCAGTATAGTAACACACGCTGCACTTTACAGTCAGTATAGTAACACATGCGGCACTTTACAGTCAGTATAGTAACGCACGCTGCACTTTACAGTCAGTATAGTAATACATGCTGCACTTTACAGTCAGTATAGTAACACATGCTGCACTTTACAGTCAGTATAGTAACGCACGCTGCACTTTACAGTCAGTATAGTAACGCACGCTGCACTTTACAGTCAGTATAGTAACACATGCGGCACTTTACAGTCAGTATAGTAACGCACGCTGCACTTTACAGTCAGTATAGTAACACACGCTGCACTTTACAGTCAGTATAGTAACACATGCAGCACTTTACAGTCAGTATAGTAACACATGCTGCACTTTACAGTCAGTATAGTAACACATGCTGCACTTTACAGTCAGTATAGTAACACATGCTGCACTTTACAGTCAGTATAGTAACACATGCGGCACTTTACAGTCAGTATAGTAACACATGCGGCACTTTACAGTCAGTATAGTAACACACGCTGCACTTTACAGTCAGTATAGGAACACATGCGGCACTTTACAGTCAGTATAGTAACACATGCGGCTCTTTACAGTCAGTATAGTAACACATGCGGCACTTTACAGTCAGTATAGTAACGCACGCTGCTCTTTACAGTCAGTATAGTAACGCACGCTGCACTTTACAGTCAGTATAGTAACACATGCTGCACTTTACAGTCAGTATAGTAACACATGCTGCTCTTTACAGTCAGTATAGTAACGCATGCTGCACTTTACAGTCAGTATAGTAACACACGCTGCACTTTACAGTCAGTATAGTAACGCACGCTGCACTTTACAGTCAGTATAGTAACACATGCTGCACTTTACAGTCAGTATAGTAACACACGCGGCACTTTACAGTCAGTATAGTAACACACGCTGCACTTTACAGTCAGTATAGTAACAAATGCTGCACTTTACAGTCAGTATAGTAACACACGCTGCACTTTACAGTCAGTATAGTAACGCACGCTGCACTTTACAGTCAGTATAGTAACTCACGCTGCTCTTTACAGTCAGTATAGTAACGCACGCTGCACTTTACAGTCAGTATAGTAACGCACGCCGCACTTTACAGTCAGTATAGTAACGCATGCTGCACTTTACAGTCAGTATAGTAACACATGCTGCACTTTACAGTCAGTATAGTAACACATGCTGCACTTTACAGTCAGTATAGTAACACACGCGGCACTTTACAGTCAGTATAGTAACACATGCTGCACTTTACAGTCAGTATAGTAACGCACGCTGCACTTTACAGTCAGTATAGTAACGCACGCCGCACTTTACAGTCAGTATAGTAACGCATGCGGCACTTTACAGTCAGTATAGTAACGCACGCTGCACTTTACAGTCAGTATAGTAACACACGCTGCACTTTACAGTCAGCATAGTAACACACGCGGCACTTTACAGTCAGTATAGTAACGCACGCTGCACTTTACAGTCAGTATAGTAACGCACGCTGCACTTTACAGTCAGTATAGTAACACATGCTGCACTTTACAGTCAGTATAGTAACACATGCTGCACTTTACAGTCAGTATAGTAACACATGCTGCACTTTACAGTCAGTATAGTAACACATGCTGCACTTTACAGTCAGTATAGTAACACACGCTGCACTTTACAGTCAGTATAGGAACACATGCGGCACTTTACAGTCAGTATAGTAACGCACACTGCACTTTACAGTCAGTATAGTAACGCACGCTGCACTTTACAGTCAGTATAGTAACACATGCTGCACTTTACAGTCAGTATAGTAACACATGCTGCACTTTACAGTCAGTATAGTAACGCACGCTGCACTTTACAGTCAGTATAGTAACACATGCGGCACTTTACAGTCAGTATAGTAACACACGCTGCACTTTACAGTCAGTATAGTAATACATGCTGCACTTTACAGTCAGTATAGTAACACATGCTGCACTTTACAGTCAGTATAGTAACGCACGATGCACTTTACAGTCAGTATAGTAACGCACGCTGCACTTTACAGTCAGTATAGTAACACATGCTGCTCTTTACAGTCAGTATAGTAACACACGCTGCACTTTACAGTCAGTATAGTAACACACGCTGCTCTTTACAGTCAGTATAGTAACACATGCTGCACTTTACAGTCAGTATAGTAACACATGCAGCACTTTACAGTCAGTATAGTAACACATGCTGCACTTTACAGTCAGTATAGTAACGCACGCTGCTCTTTACAGTCAGTATAGTAACACATGCGGCACTTTACAGTCAGTATAGTAACACACGCTGCACTTTACAGTCAGTATAGTAACACACGCGGCACTTTACAGTCAGTATAGTAACGCATGCTGCACTTTACAGTCAGTATAGTAACGCACGCTGCTCTTTACAGTCAGTATAGTAACGCATGCTGCACTTTACAGTCAGTATAGTAACACATGCGGCACTTTACAGTCAGTATAGTAACACATGCGGCACTTTACAGTCAGTATAGTAACGCACGCTGCACTTTACAGTCAGTATAGTAACGCACGCCGCACTTTACAGTCAGTATAGTAACGCACGCGGCACTTTACAGTCAGCATAGTAACGCACGCTGCACTTTACAGTCAGTATAGTAACGCACGCTGCACTTTACAGTCAGTATAGTAACACATGCTGCACTTTACAGTCAGTATAGTAACACATGCTGCACTTTACAGTCAGTATAGTAACACACGCTGCACTTTACAGTCAGCATAGTAACACACGCGGCACTTTACAGTCAGTATAGTAACGCACGCTGCACTTTACAGTCAGTATAGTAACGCACACTGCACTTTACAGTCAGTATAGTAACACATGCTGCACTTTACAGTCAGTATAGTAACACATGCTGCACTTTACAGTCAGTATAGTAACACATGCTGCACTTTACAGTCAGTATAGTAACACATGCGGCACTTTACAGTCAGTATAGTAACGCACGCTGCACTTTACAGTCAGTATAGTAACGCACGCTGCACTTTACAGTCAGTATAGTAACACATGCTGCACTTTACAGTCAGTATAGTAACACATGCTGCACTTTACAGTCAGTATAGTAACACATGCTGCACTTTACAGTCAGTATAGTAACACACGCGGCACTTTACAGTCAGTATAGTAACGCACGCTGCACTTTACAGTCAGTATAGTAACACATGCTGCACTTTACAGTCAGTATAGTAACGCACACTGCACTTTACAGTCAGTATAGTAACACATGCTGCACTTTACAGTCAGTATAGTAACACATGCTGCACTTCACAGTCAGTATAGTAACACACGCTGCACTTTACAGTCAGTATAGGAACACATGCGGCACTTTACAGTCAGTATAGTAACACATGCGGCTCTTTACAGTCAGTATAGTAACACATGCGGCACTTTACAGTCAGTATAGTAACACATGCTGCTCTTTACAGTCAGTATAGTAACACACGCTGCACTTTACAGTCAGTATAGTAGCACACGCGGCACTTTACAGTCAGTATAGTAACACATGCTGCACTTTACAGTCAGTATAGTAACGCACGCTGCACTTTACAGTCAGTATAGTAACACACGCTGCACTTTACAGTCAGTATAGTAACACATGCGGCACTTTACAGTCAGTATAGTAACGCACGCTGCACGTTACAGTCAGTATAGTAACACACGCTGCTCTTTACAGTCAGTATAGTAACACATGCTGCTCTTTACAGTCAGTATAGTAACACACGCTGCACTTTACAGTCAGTATAGTAACGCACGCTGCACTTTACAGTCAGTATAGTAACGCATGCTGCACTTTACAGTCAGTATAGTAACACATGCTGCACTTTACAGTCAGTATAGTAACGCAGGCTGCTCTTTACAGTCAGTATAGTAACACACGCTGCACTTTACAGTCAGTATAGTAACGCACGCTGCACTTTACAGTCAGTATAGTAAGCCCAGCGTAATGTAGGCGCAGCCGTAATGAAGGAAGCGCATGACTAGGTGTTTGGGAGTTCTAGGCTATTATGTTCTAGGTATTATGTTTTAGGCTATATTTATAGGGATTGGAGGGTTATGTGAAAGGGGGCATGGGGCAAAATGTATCTATATGTGGTGGGTGGAGAATAAAGTATATAAGTCCATGCGGGGAAGAGGCAGCCCTCTTTCCCGCTGGACAACAGGAGAAAGTTTTGTCCTGTTATTATAGTGAAAAGAAAAATATACAGATAAATAATTTTACTTACCTGATGGAAGCGGCGATGGAGTCAACGATGGCCAGGATCCGGGATGCAGCGATGCAGCACGGCGTGGGATGGCTGGATGCGCTGATTGCCGGGGCTCTTCCTCCGGTTCCAGCGGCTGGAGAGGAGAGTGAGGGACGCAGCAGCAGGCGTTCCAGGCCTCAGGAGAGGCCTTCATCTGCAGAGACGCCTCGGTCTGGTCGGCGCCGAGGGAGCCCCTCCAGGGACCCTCCTCCTCCTGCTGGTCCGGAGCTGCACCCTGGCGACGGTCCACGGAGGTCTGGGAGGAATCCCATCAGGCGGGCGAGACCGGAGGTGACAGGAGGGGGGGGGCCGCGGCGGCCATCTTCCTCCCTCCTGTCTTCAACAACAACGCCGGAAGTGGAGGCGGGACCGGATGCGCGCGCAAGACCGGATGCGCGCACAGGACCGGATGTGCGCGCGGGGCCGGATGCGCGCGCAGGTCCGGAAGTGACGGCTTTCTCCGGCGCCGATGCTCCAGGTGCCGGAGGAGCTCAGCGGACAGACATCAGGACACCAGCGCCGACCCGCAGGAAGAGGCGGGCGGCATCTAGATGGGGAGCGAGATCGCCTCCTGCAGGAGCAGGGAGGCGTGCGGCGGCGACAGCGACCGGAGGTACCCGGGCAACTTCGTGGAGTGACGCCGGGCCCCATCCGGACGAGGGGGGGCAGCGGTCTGCTATACAGGCAGCGACGACTACAAGAAGATTTTATTTTGACAGCCCTGCAGAAGGACTGGATCGGCAGGGCTGTCGTTCTGAATATGCCACGCCACCAGGGGGTGGCAGGATCGTGGACGGGCCGCATTCCGCGGAGCCTAGAGCAGCAGCGACTGGAAGTGCGGGGAGCTACGGGGAGCGTGGGGTGCAGGAGCACCACTCCCTAGGATCGTCACGACCGACGCCTGGATTATCTGGAGTGATGGACGCGTCCGCTGGGAGGTCACCTCAGGGACGTACGGGTGAGTCTACCACGGATGTGGTGCCGGGGATGTGTGGGGGGGATGTGGGGGGGATATTGTCAATGTCACAGATGCAATTGTTGTTTAGAGGGATGCAGGAGTATTTTATGAGAATTGTGCCAGGCGTAGAGCAGTCGCCAGCGAGGGTATGGGGCGCTGCTAGTGAGGCGTCTGCTAGTGCGGCAGGGAGTGCGGTTGCTAATGAGGCGATTTCTGGTGCAGCTGCGGCAGTGATTGCGGGTGTTAGTGAAGTGGCGCCGGTTGTGGGTGCCGTAGTGGCTGTGGGAAAAGCGGTTGACGAGGCGGCTAATACAGCTAAGAAGGTGGTGGAGGATGTGCGTTTGGCTGACGCCGCTAAAGGTGAGGTTTATGTGTGTTTTGAGGGCCCGCTGGGGGCACATTTGAAGGTGGAGATTAGGGAAAAGATATGGAAGGATGAATATGTTGAGATTTTTTCTTTGCTGCCGTTAGAGAAGTTTAATTTGGACCGGTGGAAACCGGATGAAAGTAAGAAGGAGGAGGAGGAGCGGCGGCGGTATCGTTT